>NW_024735303.1:0-13303 GCF_018991925.1 Homarus americanus | reverse complement strand
CTAATAACACCCTAATAACACACTAATAACATACTAATAACATACTAATAACACCCTAATAACTAATAACACACTAATAATATACTAATAACACACTAATAATATACTAATAACACACTAATAACCTACTAATAACATGTTGTAGCGTACCCCCCAAAATATATGGGAGGTAAAAATAGGAAAAATATAAAACTGTCTCTAAAAATTGTTCCTTCTCCCG
Source organism: Homarus americanus (assembly GCF_018991925.1). Taxonomy (NCBI): domain Eukaryota; kingdom Metazoa; phylum Arthropoda; class Malacostraca; order Decapoda; family Nephropidae; genus Homarus; species Homarus americanus. The sequence goes on along the minus strand of NW_024735303.1, from coordinate 13,083 downwards.
GGCCGATATCACCAGTTGGAGGTCTCGTATCAGAAGACATTGTTGTATATTTTGCTGGATTATTTTATATTAGTATGGCCTTAGGTCCTGCCGGCCTTCCTGCCTGCCTGTATGCCGGAGCGAGGCGAGGGGTGGGGTGGTGGGGAAGGGCGCCTGACGAACAACAATATCTTGCAGAGTCCAATATTCGTCTCTCTCTCTCTCTCTCTCTCTCTCTCTCTCTCTCTCTCTCTCGCTAAGATAAAATAGTGTAAAATAAGGCCACAAGAAACCACAAGTTTGCAGGAGGAGGAGGAGGAGGAGGAGGCTGGTCGTGACGAAGTTGTCTCACCTGCCGCGGCTCCTCGCTGTCCACCTCATTATATATTTACGCTCCTGAGGCCTTGACCCCCTAAGAGAGCGAGAGAGAGAGAGAGAGAGAGAGAGAGAGAGAGATCTGAACTTGATCTAAATATAGTCCTGACTCACCCCTAACTTCCCCCTTGACACCTTGAAATTGATCTAATCTGACCTAATCACAACCCTGATTCACCCCTAACCTCCCCCTGAACTTGACACTAATCGAATCAATCAGGATTATGTTGTTCGCCATTTCCGTTTGAGCGCTGAGAGCCGTTCACTCCATCACCTCGGGAGACCTTCACTATAGAGGAAGGTCCGAGTGTTTAGCATACGGTAATGACACTCTGTTATTGCTTCAACTTACGTGTAGTGAATCAGGTGTTACGGTTGATAGGTTTATTTACCTGAGTAAACATGAACTGGTAGTCACTCCTCGCTCAGGTGGTCAAACGCGGCCGGTAATCCACCTGGTGTAATGCTGGCCATGGACGCTGTGTTTACATGGATCAGCTGTTTGCCTCGTGTATGTTCATGACTGTGTTTATATAGATCAGCTGTTGGCTAATGCTTGAGTCACTTGTTTATATGGATCAGCTGTTGGCTAATACCTGAGTCACTTGTTTATATGGATCAGCTGTTGGCTAATACCTGAGTCACTTGTTTATGTGGATCAGCTGTTTGCCTAGTGATAAACAGCTGTACACGTTCAGGTTCACACGATGAGAGGTTAAAAGTTTCTCTCTATGTACAGGACAAGAACAGTGTACAGTACATCAGTGTAAGAGTCAGGAAAGGCGGGGAAAAAAGTTTATAAACGCGGCCCAAAATACTGGTGGTTGCTGCTGTTCGTCTCTGCCGCGTTAGGGGACGACGTAAATTGACGCTGAGCGATAAACGTCGAAATTCATTTTGATCCTGAGAGAAAAATGACCAACACAGTTTGTCGCTTCTTTTACGTGGCTGTGTGGCGGCGGCTGCGGTGACCCCCTCCATATCTCTCTCTTGTATCCTCTTTCTTACTGTATATCTTCCCTCTCTCTGTTCAACTGTCTCCCTCTCTCTGACCTCCCGTCTCTCTCTCTGTCCACCTGTCTTCTCTTGGAAATACGTAGTAGTCAAACTTTTTATTTCTTTAAAATTTCTTTGTTGGTGCAGTAAAATAATAATATCTTTATTATCGTAATTCACAGGCATCACTGACATCAATATCACACACACACACATACACACACACACACACACACACACTCACACACACACACACACACACACACACACACACACACACACCACACACACACACACACACACACACACACACACACACACACACACACACACACACACACACACACACACACACACACACACACACACACACATTACACACACACATACACACACACACACACACACACACACACACACATATATAAAATAAATTATAGCAGAGTATGTTGGATGAGGTTCAAATGACCCTGACCACGGACTAGAGTTTGGTGGTGGTGGTGGTGGGTAATATGTCCCGAGGAGGTGTGGACGAGGGGGAGACGAGAACGTGCTCTGACCACCAAAAGTGTCTACCCCATTACCACCACCATTCCCAGCCTCCACCTACTACCACTACCACCACCACCACTCCCAGCCTCCACCTACTGCCACCACCACCACTACCAGGCTCTAGAGAGAGAGAGAGAGAGAGAGAGAGAGAGAGAGAGAGAGAGAGAGAGAGAGAGAGAGAGAGAGAGAGAGAGAGGAGAGAGAGAGAGAGAGAGGAGAGAGGAGAGAGAGAGAGAGAGAGAGAGAGCCACCGGACCAGCCACTCGTCAGCAAAAAGCCCGTCACGAGTCGTCAGCTTAATATTCGTCATTTTCGTCACCAAACTCCTGACAAGTTAGAGTCTCTTCTTCAACACCATTTTCTTTCTCTCTCTCTCTCTCTCTCTCTCTCTCTTTACTAATAGTTTTTTATATAACCTTTTATGTATAGAACTAATTTTGTTTCCTACGGTTTTGTGACAGGAAAAGTGATTCAATTTATCTAATGGACTTCTCTACTATTGTATGCGGTATATTTGTGTATATATGAGAGAGAGAGAGAGAGAGAGAGAGAGAGAGAGAGAGAGAGAGAGAGAGAGAGAGAGAGGACGAAGCCTAACATCATTTCTCTATAGTTATTTAACGTCAATGAAAAAAATTACCCAATACATAACTACTGTATCTAAATATCCCACAACCTCGCCAGAAGAATGGCTTGCCCAGAGATGGTCTTAGTGGTTTGTTTTTACCATTGTTACATTTTAGTGGGAGACGGTGAGGGAGGTGAGGTGTGTTGGTGGGTGAGAAGGAGGTGGCGCTGGTCATGGGTGAGGGAGGTGAGGTGTGTTGGTGGGTGAGAAGGAGGTGGCGCTGGTCATGGGTGAGGGAGGCTAGGTGTGTTGGTGGGTGAGAAGGAGGTGGCGCTGGTCATGGGTGAGGGAGAAAGGTGGGTGGAGAAGGAGTGGCGCTGGTCATGGGTGAGGGAGGGTGGAGGGGTGTACAGGGTGAGAAGGGAGGTGGCGCTGGTCATGGGTGAGGGAGGAGGTGTGTTGGTAGGGTAGAAGGAGGTGGCGGGCTGCGGGGTGAGGGAGGTGGGGAGGTGTGTTGGTGGGGAGAAGGAGGTGGCGCTGGCTGCGTGGGTGAGGAGGGGAGGTGTGTTGGTGGGGTGTGAGAAGGAGGTGGCGCTGGGACGGTGAGGTGGGAGGTGGGAGGTGTAAGCAGGGTGAGGAGAAGGAGGTGGCGCTGGTCATGGGTGAGGGAGGTGAGGTGTGTTGGTGGGGGAGAAGGAGGTGGCGCTGGTCATGGGTGAGGGAGGTGAGGTGTGTTGGTGGGGGAGAAGGAGGTGGCGCTGGTCATGGGTGAGGGAGAAGATGTTGGAGGAGAGAGATAATACAGTATATAACACAAGGTGTAAATAACTCTCTTGTTTTCACAATATTTATTCAGCTTCCAATACATAACCGGTATATATTCATTACGGGTATATATATATATGTGTGTGTGTGTGTGTGTGTGTGTGTGTCATATATCTATGTATATGTGAGTAGGATACATATGATACACAAAATACATAATACATAACCAGCTTATATATTATTATACTGTTTCACAGTAAGTACCCAACTCTCTCCACAGTCACCAATGCACTTATACACAAATGTAATTTATGTGTACAGACTCGAGGTAAAATTGCTTTGGTGTTTTTATTTCAATAATATTTGTTTTTAGAAGGATAATACTTTTAAATGGTTGTGTGGTCTCCCCAATGAACGGGCAGGCAGGCAGGCAAGTGTGTTATTGAATCATTATGTGGCCAACCTTTACCATTTATTAAACAATTATGGTCAGAAATATTCATAAATATCATACATTTTAGTTTTAAGGTCTATAGTTACGCCCCTATAGTTTAGTATTTTCTTTTCTTTACTATATAATAAATTATTAAATATATTAATACTTTTATTTATAATTGGCTATCATTAGCTCTATATTGTCTTAAGAAAAATAATGAGTAAAATTATTATTATTTGTGGTCATGTGTGTGTGTGTGTGTGTGTGTGTGTAGAGGGTGTATGCCTATGTATGAAGTAAGTCTTTGAGTGTTCCTAAATGCAACATAACGCTTAATGCTATATAAGAGGTTATCATATATTACCCTGAAACTGTCTAGAGAAATTTAATTACAGGTACAGTAGCTGAAGACATCAAGAGCACGACTCAAGAGGGACGTATCTACACGTACACAACATACTGTATTATATAAACTTCCTCCTTCTGCTTACTTACAATATATATTTAATTATTTGCATCATTTGAAGATTATTCCCCATCACCTCCTTCCACCTTAGCATTACTTAAGGGTTAGGTTAGGTTAATAATCACATGACTTACTAATTTACATATATTTGCTTCACATTATCATTCACCATTTTTTTTTTACTTCTCTCTCTCTATCTACACATCTTTATATCACTGACCTCTGACCTCTGATCTTTGACCTCTGACCTGTAGCCATGGGATTAATGACTATAATCATTGTTTTAGTTAAAATATAGTTACGTTCTCTAAAGCTTTTATTAATGATCACTGACTCGTTATTTCTGACCCCTGACCCCTGACCTTATTATTATTATTATTATTATTATTATTATTATTATTATTATTATTATTATTATTATTATTATTATTATTATTATTATTATTATTATTATTATTATTATTATTATTATTATTATTATTATTATTATTATTATTATTATTATTTCTTGACATTCTTCTTGTTCTTGTTCTTTGTTTTTGTTTTTATTCTTCCTGATTTTGTTGTTGTTATACTTCTTCCTTTATCAAATGTTTTGCCTCTGTAATTGTTGTAGTTGTTGTTGTTCCTTCACTTGGTAGTTAGTGAGGTGTAACAAAGGTTGTGTCGTGGGTCGTCGTCTGCTTTAATACTTGACAAAAAATGTTTCCCGCGTTTTACCTCTTTATGACGACGAGCGCCTCACACCTCGCTTCAAGTGCGGCAGAAGCTCTATATAGGTTGACTGTACACCTGTTATGAGTTATATATAATAAGGTTACAGCTGTTTATGTATTGATTGAACACCTACAGTGGTTTATGAAGACTAAATTTAAACCAAATCATCAAAAGTAACTGGTTTAGTTAAGTTAGCTTGTTTGGTTAAGTTAGGTTAGATTAGAATGGTTTAGGTTAGATTAGGTAAGGTTAATTCAGATTAGGTTACATATATTAGTTTAGGTTAGGTTAAGTAACGTTTGGGTTGGGATAAGTTTGGCCAAGTTCTGGATTCTGGCTCTGACGCTAATGAGTGGTGGGGGGAGGGGGAGGCCAGCGCCAGGGGAGGTACTCGTCGTCACCGCCAGGGGAGGTACTCGTCGTCACCGCCAGGGGAGGCACTCGTCGTCACCGCCAGGAGAGGCACTCGTCGTCACCGCCAGGAGAGGCACTCGTCGTCACCGCCAGGGGAGGCACTCGTCGTCACCACCAGGAGAGGCACTCGTCGTCACCGCCAGGGGAGGCACTCGTCGTCACCGCCAGGGGAGGCACTCGTCGTCACCGCCAGGAGAGGCACTCGTCGTCACCGCCAGGGGAGGCACTCGTCGTCACCGCCAGGAGGCACTCGTCGTCACCGCCAGGAGAGGCACTCATCGTCACCGCCAGGAGGCACTCGTCGTCACCGCCAGGAGAGGCACTCGTCGTCACCGCCAGGAGAGGCACTCGTCGTCACCGCCAGGGGAGGCACTCGTCGTCACCGCCAGGAGAGGCACTCGTCGTCACCGCCAGGGGAGGCACTCGTCGTTACCGCCAGGGGAGGCACTCGTCGTCACCGCCAGGAGAGGCACTCATCGTCACCGCCAGGGGAGGCACTCGTCGTCACCGCCAGGAGAGGCACTCATCGTCACCGCCAGGGGAGGCACTCGTCGTCACCGCCAGGAGAGGCACGCGTCGTCACCGCCAGACACTAGGGTTGTTTCAGCAGTAATGGCTTCACTGTTCATCCTGACTATTCCAAATGTTGATTTACATCACTTTAGCGAAGCATGAAACGTGAAATGATCAAACGGTTGAAATACTAATGAATTTTGTCCTGATTAAAATAAATTTGAGTTGTCCCTTTACCTCATGTCATGTACAATTGTCAACAAAATCTGCCGAATATTTTTCTGAAATACAAAAGACGACGAATTTAAAATGTTTTTGCTCAATGTTTACCTTTGTGACAATGGCCGCCGTGAAATAATTATGCTGCTACAGGTATAAATTGGTATTTAAACTCTGAAAGAGTATTATACGATTTATGAAAATCTGATTACGATATCCAGCATTGTTTTGTCTCGCTGTTATAACCCGTTTAGTCCACCCGCTGTCAATTATAGTTATATATATATATATATATATATATATATATATATATATATATATATATATATATATATATATATATATATATATATATATATATTTAAGGTACAGTGTTGGTGTTATCTTGTGCTGTGTTACAGTGGAGAGTGTGTGGGGGAGGGAGGGATTATACAGGGTGATATAAAGGAAGGGAGGGAATAAGGGAGGATGTATGTGTGTGAAGGAGTAATGTGTAGAGGGAAGGTGTGAGGTGAGAGTAAAGTTATGGCAAAAAGAGTGAGAGTGGGAGGGAGGGAGGGAGAGAGAGTAGATAGGGAGGAAGGAAGGGGGGCAGGGAGGGAAGGAGAGTAGGTACTGAGAGAGAGAGAGAGAGAGAGAGAGTGTGTAAAAGTTATTGGTGTATGTTTTTCAGGGAGTAAATCCTCAGCGAGATGAACACATTGTTTTCGGAACAGAATGTGAAATAAAAAAAGAGAATATGTGTTTGGTGTCGTCATCATGTTTTATTAAATCGTTCCTACACGTTGATATGTACTACATGTGTTTATTGTTTGTGGCAAAGTGACGAAATTACATACTTTATAATCACAAACAAAATAAAAAATATTATTATTTTTTTATGGAAAAGTGACGGTAAAAGTACTTATACATTCTATACACATATGAAATATTTATTGCACTTTTTCATTATTTGTTGTAAAGTGACGAAAACATCTACCTTATACACGCTGTAATTTATTTTAATGTTTTTAATATTTGTTTTGACTTGACGGTGGAAATACTTATTTACACACTTTACAATTTTCTTTTTAAACCTTTTATTATTTGTGGCAATACGAGAAGAACAAAAACAGTTACGTTTATTCACTACAAATGTATGATTTATTTTACCTTTTCATTTTGTTGTGAGAAGATGATAGGCCGCGGCTCTCTCAGGTGTGACCAACACGACAGGTAAGGCCAGATGAAATCACTGTTGTTATCTACTTACTGCAGCATTGTGACGTGTTGTGTTGTGACGAGGTTGTTATTGTGTTATCCTGACATTGTTATTGTTGTTGTGTTGATGATGTTGTTATAGGTGATACTCACCTATATATTAACCACCACCCCTAAAACGGTTAGTGGGGGTGGTGGGGAAGAGAGAGAGAGAGAGAGAGAGAGAGAGAGAGAGAGAGAGAGAGAGAGAGAGAGGTGTTAAGAGTCGCACGTTTCCTCAACAAAAGGGGAATTATTTTAAATCTTAGGTCAAGACTGTTGAGACTAAGCTGAACCTGCTATGACCTGTTTAAGCTTTGGTAGAGGCTTTTGAGACTAAGCTGAACATACATACAGCATTACCACTTATATCTACCTTCCTTAAAATCTTCGCTTCTTGACAGGTGAAGAAATATACCAACAAAATCTTATAACCCATTTAATTAATAGAGTTGGCGCAGGTGAGCGAGATTTACCTGAGCAAAAAATACTTAATAGAGTCTTTAAGTAATTTATGACGTAATTAAGTAGTTATGACGTAACTAAGTACTGCAGAGCTCTTAAGGTTGTAATGAGAGCTTTGTATACAATTACACTAAGATCATGTGTGTAATCATCATGGTCTTAGGTGTGTTGATGTTTGATATGTGGGGATTTGTGTGTGTGCGTGTGTGTGAGGGGGTGGGGGATGGGGGAGTGGGAGTGTGGGGAGGTGGGGTAGTGGGAGTGTGGGGGGGTGGGGGTGGGGTAGTGGTAATTAATGGGGGGGTGGGGTGAGCAAGGAGTGTGGGGAGGTGGTGGAGTGGGAGTGTGGGGAGGTGGGGTAGTGGGAGTGTGGGGGTGGGGTGTAGTGGGGAGTGTGGGGGGGGTGGGGTAGTGGGGTGGGGAGGTGGGGTAGTGGAGTGTGGGTGGGGGGAGTTTGTGTGGAGATGGGGGAAGTATCTGTATGTAGGTATGCGTGTGTGTGTGTGTGTGTGTGTAGTAGAGGGTACGGCAGGTGTGTGTGGCAGTGAGTAATAGTGTCTTGCCTCTAACGTGTTCTTACTTCAGGTTTGTTTAGGTGTGTGTGTGTGTGTAGGTGTGTGTGTGTGTGACCTGAGCTTAAGGGAAGATAATGCTATGTGTGTCAGTAGAAAAGTGAATGGTATATTGTGGATGGTTAGGGTAGGTTAGAGTAGCTTAGATACGATTATGTTAGCTTAGCATGAGTTAGATTACGTTAAAGTCGGTTAAGTTCAATCAGGTTGTTCGATTAAATTAGATTAGATTAAGTTAGATTAGATTAGCGAACCGTAATCACAAATCTTTACATGGAGGTTAAGTGTGAAATCTAACCACCCTCCCTTAAACCCCTTCCCCTTCCCCTAACCCCCATCCCCCTCCCCTAACCCCCCACTCCTCCTAACCCCCCATCCCTCCTGGCATATGCTTATCCCTAACACCCTTTCCACCTCTCATATACCTAGCTGGAACCCCGATAAGCGGAAACATACGTGGTGCGGATAATGTGCAGCTTTGCTTATCTGTTCACGAGGCTCTGAGATAACAGCACCCGGAAACATTACCCTTTGTTTGAGGATTTGTCCAGATATACAAAACTGGGAGGGCGTTAGTATGAGGCTGTGGGTGGTGTTTTAGATAGATAAATAGATAGATAGATAGATAGATAAAGATAGATAGATAGATAGATAGATAGATAGATAGATAGATACTCTGTCTTCCTGTCTGACTGTCTTTCGGTAACGTAGTTAACCAGTTCGAGGCGCCCACCTCCTGCGCTATAGCTACTTTTTTTTCAAATTCTCTGGTATTTGCAGCAACAGTTGCTGCAACTTATCACTTTGGCCGTGCTGTCGTTCTGTCGTAATGGACCTTCTAATCTTGTTTACTTCACTGGTATCCACCTCACCTGTTGCGTTCTGAGCTATTATGTGGCCCGTGAGGGATGCCGTGAGCTTAACTGAGTTTTGATGTTCGGTGGCAGCAATCTCCTCTGGATTGGTCAATCCCACTCCTCCCAGTCTCTGTGGTAGTGCAAGGAGTGATCTTTCTGCTGGGGTTAAGTGAGGGTGTTTCACTAATTTGGGAATGAAATTGACGCTGATAGCTTCTTCCAGAGGGTGGAGGAGGGGTCCGATATCAGGAATAGTGTGCATCAGGTAGTTCCAGCGATGCTTGACTCCATGGGTGAATGCCGCAAAAGCCGCATGTGGCTCTATCTTAGCAATCTCAGACAGAGCTTGGATTTCCCTAACCCACTCATTCACCTTTCCCGTTACGTACTCGGTCTTGAAGTCCGTAGTGCCAATTACTGCGCCTAGGTGTCTTTGGCCATCCTTTGTTATTTTGACCTCACTTCCACCGAACACCTCCATTGCCCGTTCATAATGTTCTGGCTTCACTACTACTACTACTGCTGCTACTGCTACTACTGCTACTACGATACTGCTACTACTACTACTTCTACTACTACTACTACTAAAAAAAACTACTACTACTACAGTTCATTTTAATAATTCTAACGCTCGTCTGGTCTACAACTTCTGAGAAATTCTTGAGAGGAAACTTGTGCTGCCACTACCGAGTGTTGCAGTTTGCGCAACAAATTTTCTCCGTGTTTGCCGTACGTGTTTTTAACTCTCTCTCTCTCTCTCTCTCTCTCTCTCTCTCTCTCTCTCCCGGATAAAGCTATAGTCGTTTTGCCTTGTTTCAGGAAGACGATAATGATTGGCCAAACTTCAGGAAAGGGAGCCTTAATTTTGTCCAAGTTTCATGAAGGAATGATATAATTAGACCAAGTTTCACGAAAAAAGACGGATTTTTTTTATGAAGTTTCATATCAAAGGTCCAGCCTTGTTCACTGCTCCTCTCTGAGAGCTCGTTTCGTCTCTAACAGTTACAGAGAAGAGAGAGAGAGAGAGAGAGAGAGAGAGAGAGAGAGAGAGAGAGAGAGAGAGAGAGAGAGACTAAACAGAGACAGAAAGAGAGAGATGGAATGACACACACACACACACACATTGGGCTGACTCACCCAAAAACAGAGTGGGAGGAATTTCAGGCTGCCCAGGGGCCACACTATTGGCTGAGAATTTTAACAAGGGAGCTGACTGAGAGTGACAGACGGCCGGGGAGGTTATTGTATATCTTGGGATGGTTAAGTGGGCGATGGTGGGGTAGGTTTACATGAGGTGTGTGTGTGTGTGTGTGTGTGTGTGTGTGTGCAAGGGATGGGAGAGAGGGTTGGTGGAATGGTGAGAGGGAATGTATGGTGGTGAGGGGGAAGGATATGAGGAAGGGAAGTATGGGTATGATGGGGGGTAGGGGGTAGGGAATGAGGATGAGAGGGATGGAATGTGAGAGGGAGGGTAAGAGTGAGAATAGGAGAGTAAGAGTAAAGAGAGAGGGAGGAAACGACAGAGAGTGGGAGTATGAGGCTGGTAATTGAAAGAGAGGAAGGGAGGAAGGGTGAGAGATATAATGGGAGGGTGGATGTGTAGGAGAGAGGGAGGAAAGGAGGGAAGGAGAGATACGAGAGAGGAGAGGATGATGGAAGAGGAGGGTGTTAGGTACAGCATGTGATGAGAGAATGGGAGAGGGGAGAGAGGGAGGGAAAGAGGAAGGGGAGAGGGAGAAAGAGAGAGCTTAATGAATGGGAAGCAGAGGAGGAGCTAATATTGAAAGGGGGAAGAATGCAGGAGAGAGAGAGAGAGAGAGAGAGAGTGAGAGAAAGATCCTAAAAACGAGAAAAATAAACTAAACCCCCCCAAAAAAAGTGACAAAGAGAAAAAAGGAGCAGAGTGGGGCATGAGATGCCCCCTCTCCTCCTCCCCCCCTACCTCACCCCTCCTCCCTCACCCCTCCCTCCCCCTTCTTGACGTAATTTCATCACTCTGGGGAATTTATTTCACAGGTGAGGTTTAAAGGTAAATTCGCAGGTGAGGGAGGCTACTGCGAGGAATTTCTCTGATAGGCGGCGAGAATAAATCCGCTGGTAGGGTGGGAATGCAATTTCTCTGCCAGGGTACGTGGGCCCCAGTCAACTAGGCTAGCTGGCGGGGGGGGGGGTTGTTTTGTTTTGTTTTGCTCTCTCTCTCTCTCTCTCTCGCTCTCTCTCTCTCAACCTCCCTCTCTCTCTCTCTCCCTCTCTCTCCCCCACTCTCTCCACCTCCCTCTCTTTCCCCCCCCCACTCTCTCCACCTCCCTCTCTCTCTCTCTCTCTCTCTAGTTACCCATGTATCTATTTATAAGTCCATTCACTCTAACAACTCTTCCATTAATACATATCTAACAAATCCCCAACATCTTATTTTATTTACATATTCATTTACACGTTTATTTTACATATTTATTTTCATAGTTACTCGTTTCCCCCCTCGGGCTGTGTAGAAAATTCCCATCCCCTTGCGAAACTAAATTGCCACTAAGTTTACAAAGTCCGTCTTTTTATAGCATTAGAAAACTCTCAACTCAGGTAATTCCGAGGTGAAATTAAGGTGAAATGATCCCTTACCTGAAGATGAGATTCAGGTGAGAGATATTTTATTTTCATTTATTTATTTATTTATTTTATTAAGTAAAAACAACAAGAAGTATTTTAGTTCTAATTGTTTTTTTATACAACAGGTGAGTTAATGTTTTGGGTGGAGATATAATAATATATTTTAGTTTATTTTATTTTTCTATTTTTATTAGGTTTATTTCTTTCGTGTGAGGTGGAAAAATGGGATAGAAGAGAAGAGTGGATTAAATGTAATGATAATAATAATGATGATAATAATAATAATAATAATAATAATAATAATAATAATAATAATAATAATAATAATAATAATAATAATAATAATAATAATAATAATAATAATAATAATAATAATAATAATAATAATAATAATAATAACTAATAATAATAATAATAGTAATAATAATAATAGTAATAATAATAATAATAATAATAATAATAATAATAATAATATTAATAATAATAATAATAATAATAATAATAATAATAATAATAATAATAATAATAATAATAATAATAATAATAATAATAATAATAATAATAATAATAATAATAATAATAATGATAATAATAATAATAATAATAATAATACTAATAATACTAATAATATTAATAATAATAATAATAATAATATTAATAATAATAATAATAATAATAGTAATAATAACAACACATACTATTATATACATATTAATATCTTACTCTCACTTGAAAAGAAAAATTACTTCAATAGACAAAAATATTAATATTACCCAAACAATAATATTACCACGATTTATTTTACTATTTTAGCCATGACCTTGACCTTCAGCCATGACCTCGACCTTCAGCCATGACCTTGACCTTCAGCCATGACCCTGACCTTCAGCCATGACCTTGACCTTCAGCCATGACCTTGACCTTCAGCCATGACCTTGACCTTCAGCCATGACCCTGACCTTCAGCCATGACCTTGACCAGCCATGATCTTGATCTGCCATGACCTTGACCTTCAGCTATGACCTGACTCTTCAGCCATGACTCTGACCTTCAGCTATGACCTTGAATTCCTAGCTGATCTTGACCTTCAGCCATGACCCTGACCTTCAGCCATGACCTTGACCTTCAGCCATGACCTTGACCTTCAGCCATGACCTTGACCTTCAGCCATCACCCTGACCTTCAGCCATGACCCTGACCTTCAGCCATGACCCTGACTTTCAGCCATGACCTTGACCTTCAGCCATAACCTTGACCTTCAGCCATGACTCTGACCTTCAGCCATGACCTTGACCTTCAGCCATAACCTTGACCTTCAGCCATAACTTTGACCTCAGCCACGACCT
>NW_024735302.1:0-2898 GCF_018991925.1 Homarus americanus | reverse complement strand
AATACTGCCCAGCTGCTAGTGAAATACCACACTGAATTCAGGCTACGAAACTGTTGTTCAACATCAAATACTGTAATGTCTTAGGAATGCTGAGGAGTCTATCTCAACCGGCTCAATTCCGATATGTACCAACAGGCTGTAATATTTGTATATTACGAATTTGCACGCAGGCTTAAGGTGATGGGTGAGATATGAGCGTCATCATGATATCGTCCTCAATATGGGACAGGTTTTAAACACTCGATTATGTGTAACGCGTCACTGCTGTGTGGTTTCTGTTTTTCACAAGATGCCAGACGGATGATTACGATCACTGTTTGAAGAATCCGCACACACCGTTGTCACCTATAAGAATCGGCTGCTTGTCCACCAATCAGTCCGTTCACACATTATTTACATTTAAGCAAGTAACGAAACCCAAACGGTAGTTCCTTTGTTTTATTATGCGTTATATATATAATTCCTGAGTGTATATCAACCGTAAGTCTCACTGTCTAGAGTGAATGAGAAAGGGACGGCGTTTATGTATGATAAACGTTTTCATCGTCGTCCTTTCGATATGAGTTGAGGTGAGCTACTGAAGCTTAGCATCGCAGTGCGTGCTTACAGGAATGCTTGAGTTATGGGTCCGCCCCTCTTGCAAGTTGCCCGCTCACGTGTCAATCTCTTCTATGTCTTACTCATAGATGAGTTTAATGCATGGCATTTAGAACCCTTCCCTGGTTTGTGAACCACACACTGTATACCCTGATAGGCCTAAAGAACTTTTCTTAGTAGATGAAGAATATTCATTGTTATCATAGAGGATTCTGAGGTACTGTCACGGTGTAAGTCGTCTTATCTACACCTACACGTATGTCCAGCCTACATGTTTGCATTTATTCCTGCTGCAGAAGGAATATTGAATTGGCAGTCATACAACCAAATGTACGCACAAAGTAGCGCAATGCAAGAGAACAGTTAGTCTAAAGACTGTGTTCCACGCTTACCTTCACAATGTGCAGTATTTGTTCTTTCCAAATCTCACTACTGTAATTTTAAAATGCCAAAATGGTGTTAAGCAGCTAGTTGTGAAAGGGCATTACAACGGTTTTAAATTAGACAAATTTAGATTTCGGCGTGAAATAGGTAAACACTGGTTTGGAAACAGAGCAGTGGATGATTGGAACAAGTTACCAAATATCATCATTAACTCGAATACGCTGGATAGCTTCAAACATAGGTTGGATTCTTATATGAGCAATAGGGGTTGGGTATAAACGACTGCCCATGGGTCAATAGGCCCGCTGCAGTTTCCATTCTTATGTTCTTATGTTCTTATTACTGTGAAATCACTGTAGTACATTACGGACCTTGCCTACCATCACATTTTCTGCTAAATCGAAAACTCAAGTCTGCTTTAATTCCACTTCCTATAATGAATTTCACTATCAAGGATATTCAAATAGTATCAGAGAAAAAGTGTTAGCTTTCGAACGAGACACATTTTGCTGATTTGAATAATAACTTGCCATTTTATCTCACGGGAATTGCACTACCAAGTCTTACGATTCCTCTATTCTGTTCATTCTGGCAATAATGTTCCTGTTCTGTTATTAACGGGCAGTATCATCCAAATTCAACATTGTTCATAACATACTAACCCGACGACACAAAAGTCTAGGTCCCCTGTAGAGAATACCCCTACAGTAATTTCCCCAGCTTAGTGTCTACATATCTGTTTATAACATGGTTAGGGTTGTCTAGGATGTACTGTACTCTGAGTTATTTAGGGCCCTCACGGAGCTCGGCTGGTAGGTGATCGAGCGATGTAATAGGCCCCTGTCTCATCAACAGAACGATATATAAATGGGTCAATACATCTGATATTATATTCAGATTCACCACCCTGTAACTTTCCACTGTCTATGAGTAAGACATGAGATGGACACGTGATGGCAACTCACCCAAGAGGGCGAGACCCATAGCTCAGCATTTCTGTAAGCATGCACTGCGATGCCCTAAGCTTCAGTAGCTCACCTCAACTCATATCAGAAGGACGTGACCTAACGTTTATCATACATAAACGCGTCCCTTTCTCATTCACTCCTAGACAGTGAGACTTACGGTTGATATACACTCAGGAATTATATATACAACCTTTTATAATAAAACAAAGGAACTATCGTTTGGGTTTCGTTACTTAAAACCCAAATATAAATATGTGTGAACGGCCTGGTTAATTGGACAAGCAGCTGATTCATGTGTGTGTGTGTGTGTGTGTATCCAATTCACTTTACAACCAACCTCAATATTTATTCTACCTCACTGTGCTGAACACGTCTGGGGAGAAAAAATAACTACATGATTTATTCCAAGACGCATTAGCGTCCTCGTGACCGTGTTTTCTCAAGGTACAACTTAATATACTCAGGGCCGGGTTAAGACTTTCGTAGGCCTTAGGCACCTCCAAGATATAGGGCCCCATTTGACAGCATATTCACTAATAACACAAGCTAGTACCTAATTATAAAATGTGATGTCGAAAGAATAAGATTCAGTGATATTTGCCATGAATTGAGTAAAAGAAAATGGGTTAGATCAGCTGTTCTTGTACAGTACAGAAATAGTTTTGTTTACAAGAAGCACAGCTAGCTGGTGGACACTAATAGGATTAAGTAATAAATAAATGGAAAAAAAGTACCTCAGTATCAATTTAATAATAACCTGTAGAAAAAGGGGAAGAAAAGTTCGTTTTATTTTTTCGTAGGCCACCAATATCGCGTAGGCCCTAGGCACTGTGCCTACTGTGCCTAATGGATAATCCGGTACTGAATATACTGAACGTGCGTCTGTGATTACGTCAGTCTTAACCATTTCCCACATGTACAGTCTGCCAGCACCAACAACACAGTCTGC
>NW_024735301.1:0-113740 GCF_018991925.1 Homarus americanus | reverse complement strand
TGATAGTTGTATTGCAATATTTTCCTTCGTCCTCAAAATAATAATCAACCGGACGAATTATTTGGCCTCGTGGTATGTCTCTCGTTGTCCCTCCAGGGCGTCGTATTGGTTCCTCTGCTGTTTGTAATTCGTCTTCCTGGGCCACAACACGGACGATGATAGACGACGATGTAGTTTTCGTCCGTATCTCGTCGATAAAAATTACAGTAGACCGTAGAAAATTATATTGTCAAGTGGAGATGAAATTTAATTTAATGTTTTGAAATGAAAAAAATAATCCTCGTTCGAGTTGTGGAGAATGTTTGGAACATTGGATTATTTTTTAACCTTTAGAGATTAAGAAGAATAGGTGATTTATTACCAACCATTTATATACACTATACAGGTATGTTATTTTTTAGTTTACCTAGGGCAGATTACCTGTATATACGTGTTGTTCACCTGTGTGTGTGTGTGTCTGTCTGGTGCACTCTGCGCAAGTCCGCCTCTTGATCCAACCTTCGCCAGGCTGGTTTTACGACGAAGAGAAGATGGAAGTCCTCTCTGGTAGGTGGGTGGGGGAGGGGGTATGGGGACCTCCAAAACAGATTGGATTCCACTAAAATGGTTTGACTCCGACAGTGACTTGATGGAGGAGCTGTGTGTGTGTGTGTGTGTGTGTGTGTGTGTGTGTGTGTGTGTGTGTGTGTGTGTTTGTGTCATCTTCCATCCATCCACCCACTCATTCATTCCTCCACACCACGCACTTCCACTCACTTCACCTCATCCACATCACCCTTACCTCACTCACTTACCTCACCTCACCCTCACCTTAAATATATGTTACCGTCTCTGTTGGTGTGCCTTTTGTACTTGAGCGATAATAACTCAGGGCTTTTGTCTCTAGTTCGACTTGATGATAATATCAGCGAAAACTATAAGATGTAGGTTTTATGTCCCCGAGAACCACCTAGATGTGTGACGTGTGGGTGATGTATGACGTTGGGTGACGTGTGTGTTGGGTGACGTGTGTGTGTCTTGGGTGACGTGTGTGTCTTGGGTGACGTGTGTGTGTCTTGGGTGACGTGTGTGTGTATTGAGTGACGTGTGTGTCTTGAGTGACGTGTGTGTCTTGGCGTGTGTGTTGTGTGACGTGTGTCTGGGTGACGTGTGTGTCTTGGGTGACGTGTGTCTTGGGTGACGTGTGTGTGTGTGTCTTGGGTGACGTGTGTCTTGGGTGACGTGTGTGTTGAGTGACGTGTGTGTATTGAGGACGTGTGTGTGGAGTGACGTGTGTGTGTCTTGAGTGACGTGTGTGTCTTGGGTGACGTGTGTGTTGGTGACGTGTGTGTGTGTGTTGGGTGACGTGTGTGTGTTTTGGGTGACGTGTGTGTCTTGGGTGACGTGTGTCTTGTGACGTGTGTGTGTGTCTTGGTGACGTGTGTGTGCTTGGGTGACGTGTGTGGTCTTGAGTGACGTGTGTGTGTCTTGAGTGACGTGTGTGTGTCTTCAGTGACGTGTGTGTCTTCAGTGACGTGTGTGTCTTGGGTGACGTGTGTGTGTGTGTGTTGGGTGACGTGTGTGTGTGTTTTGGGTGACGTGTGTTGGGTGACGTGTGTCTTGGGTGACGTGTGTGTGTCTTCAGTGACGTGTGTGTGTCTTGGGTGACGTGTGTCTTGGGTGATGGTGACGTGTGTCTTGGGACGTGTGTGTGTAGTATGTGTCTTGGGTGTGAGGTGTGTTGGGTGACGTGTGTGTCTTGGGTGACGTGTGTCTTGGGTGACGTGTGTATGTCTTGACGTGTGTGTGTCTTGTGTTCAGTGTGTGTCTTGGGTGACGTGTGTGTGTGTGTTGGGTGACGTGTGTGTGTCTTGGGTGACGTGTGTCTTTGTGTGACGTGTGTGTCTTGGGTGACGTGTGTGTTCTTGACGTGGTCTTTGGGGTGACGTGTGTGTCTTGGGTGACTGTGTCTGTGACGTGTGGGTGACGTGTGTGTTGGACGTGTGTGGTGTGTGTTGGGTGACGTGTCTTGGGTGACGTGTATGTGTGTGTTGGGACGTGTGTGTTGGGTGACGTGTGCTTGGGTGACGTGCGTCTTGAGGATGTGCACATGTGATGTTGTGGGCGGATTTATCTGGCACGCAAACATGTAACGGCCACGACACACACACGCCAGACGAATGGACGGATACACACACACACTACCACTGCGTACGTACACACACTTATTCTAACAGTGTACGGTATGTGGTTCTGACCGGCTGTTGCAGTAAATCGTTATAACACGGTATCTACTATATGACCGAAACTCCTCACCCCCGACAATATGTCCGGTCCGTGCTAGTAACCGACCAACCACCGCCCCCGACCAAATTGACCGACGACGGTCGGTCTGTTTCATTGATCCTGTGATAAATCTTCTCATTTATATGTTAATCGACGTAATATTAATTGTTAATATCTCCTCGTGGTTAGGTTAAGGTTAGGTTGTTAGGTGAGGTTAGCCATGGTTTAGTGTAACTTATTCTGACCCAGTTCATGTAAACTTAACCTAATCTAACCAAACCTGACCTAACCCTAATCAAACCATTTCTAATCTAAATAAGTTAACTAACCTAACCCTAATCAAACCATCCCTAATCTAAATAGTTCAACCCTAACCTAACCTAACCTAACCTAACCTAACCTAATCCTAATCAAACCATTCCCTAACCTAAATAAGTTCTAACCCAATCCTAACCTAACCAAACCTAACCTAACCTAACTAACTCAACCTTAACCCTAATCAAACCCTAATCAAACCATTCCCCAATCTAAATTCTAACCTAACCCAACCTAATCTAACCTAACCTAACCTAACCTAACCTAACACACTGTTTTAATATAATAATTCGGTCAGGTCTCAATAATTAATGTTGGCGCATTTTAGTTCACATTTTTATTTTATTTTACAAGCTTTATTGTTATTTTTCTTATTTTGATTTTCTCCATCATCATTCACTCTTCTTATACTTGGTTTTACTGATATCTCTCTCTCTCTCTCTCTCTCTCTCTCTCTCTCTCTCTCTCTCTCTACATCTCTCTCCCTCCCCTCCCTCTACATCCTCCCCACCTCCTCCTCATCTCCTCCTTCTTCTACATCTCCCTCCCTCCCTCCTCCTCATATCTCCTCCCCCCCTCTTCCCTACACCTCCTCTCAATGGGAGGGGGAGAAGAGACACACATTCTGTCTCAGCCACTGCTCTCTCCCCCTCCTCTCCTTCGTCCTTCCCTCCCTCCTCCCAGACTGGAAGCAGATTGGACCAGCTATTATCGCCCGGAATAGAGTGGCCTGGAAGAGAGGGACTGGGAGGTAGGGATTGAGAGGTAGGTGACTGGGAGGTAGGGACTGGGAGGTAGGGACTGGGAGGTAGGGACTGGGAGGTAGGGGACTGGGAGGTAGGGGACTGGGAGGGACTGGGAGGTAGGGACAGGGGTAGGGACTGGGAGGTAGGACTGGGAGGTAGGACTGGGAGGTGGTGACTGTGAGGTAGGGACTGGGAGGTAGGGACTGGGGAGGTAGGTGACTGGGAGGTAGGGACTGGTGAGGTAGGTGGACTGGGAGGTGGTGGACTGGGAGGTAGGGACTGGGGAGGTAGGTGACTGGGAGGTGGGGGGGGTGGGGGTGGGGGGGTGTAGGGACTGGGGAGGTAGGGACTGGGAGGATTGAGGTAGGTGACTGGGAGGTAGGGACTGGGAGGTAGGGGACTGGGTGAGGGGGAGGTGACTGGAGGAGGGTGGACTGGGAGGTAGGGTGACTTGGGAGGTAGGGACTGGGAGGTAGGGACTGAGGTAGGACTGGGAGGGTGACCGGGTAGGGACTGGGAGGGGGGGGTGGGGGTGGGTGGGGGGGACTGGGAGGCAGGGACTGGGAGGTAGGGACTGGTGGGACTGGGAGGTAGGGGGACTGAGTAGGTGACTGGGAGGTAGGGACTGGGAGGTAGGGACTGGGGTGGAGAGGTAGTGACTGGGAGGTAGTACTGGAGGACCGGTGAGGTAGGTGACTGGGAGGTAGGGGACTGGGAGGTAGGGACTGGGAGGTAGGGATTGGGGTAGGGACTGGGAGTGGGTAGGGACAGGGGAGGTGAGGGACTGAGAGGTAGGGACTGGAGGTAGGGACTGGGAGGTAGGGACTGGGAGGTAGGGACTGGGAGGTAGGGACTGAGAGGTAGGGACTGAGGGAGGTAGGGACTGGGGAGGTAGGGCTGTGAGGTAGGGACTGGGAGGTAGGGACTGGGAGGTAGGTGACTGGGAGGTAGGGACTGGGAGGTAGGGACTGGGAGGTAGGGACTGGGAGGTAGGTGACTGGGAGGTAGGTGAGACTGTGAGGTAGGGACTGGGGAGGTAGGTGACTGGGAGGTGGGACTGGTGGAGTAGGTGACTGGGAGGTAGGGACTGGGAGGTGGGGACTGGTGAGGTAGGTGACTGGGAGGTAGGGACTGGGAGGTAGGGACTGGTGAGGTAGGGACTGGGAGGTAGGGACTGGGAGTGGGTGGCTGGGGAGGTAGGGACTGGGAGGTAGGGACTGAGAGGTAGGGACTGGGAGGTAGGGACTGGGAGGTAGGGACTGGGAGGGTGGGGACTGGGAGGTAGTGACTGAGAGGTAGGGACTGAGGTAGGGCTGAGAGGGTAGGGACTGGGAGGTAGGGACTGGGAGGTAGGGATTGAGGTAGGGACTGGGAGGTAGGGACAGGGTGGTAGGGACTGAGAGGTAGGGACTGGAGGTAGGGACTGGGAGGTAGGGACTGGGAGGTAGGGACTGGGAGGTAGGGACTGAGGTGGGACTGAGAGGTTGGGACTGGGAGGTAGGGACTGGGAGGTAGGTGACTGGGAGGTAGGGACTGGGAGGTAGGTGGCTGGGAGGTAGGGACTGGGAGGTAGGGACTGAGAGGTAGGGACTGGGAGGTAGGGACTGGGAGGTAGGGACTGGGAGGTAGGGACTGGGAGGTAGTGACTGAGAGGTAGGACTGAGAGGTGGGGACTGAGAGGTAGGGACTGGGAGGTAGGGATTGAGAGGTAGGGACTGGGAGGTAGGGACAGGGTGGTAGGGACTGAGAGGTAGGGACTGGAGTAGGGACTGGGAGGTAGGGACTGGGAGGTAGGGACTGGGAGGTAGGGACTGAGAGGTGGGGACTGAGAGGTTGGGACTGGGAGGTAGGGACTGGGAGGTAAGGACTGAGAGGTAGGGACTGGGAGGTAGTGACTGAGAGGTAGGGACTGAGAGGTAGGGACTGAGAGGGGTAGGGACTGGGAGGTAGGGATTGAGGTAGGGATTGAGAGGTAGGGACTGGGAGGTAGGGACAGGGTGGTAGGGACTGAGAGGTAGGGACTGGAGGTAGGGACTGGGAGGTAGGGACTGGGAGGTAGGGACTGAGAGGTAGGGACTGAGGAGGTTGGGACTGGGAGGTAGGGACTGGGAGGTAGGTGACTGGGAGGTAGGTGACTGGGAGGTAGGTGACTGGGAGGTAGGGATTGGGAGGTAGGTGACTGGGAGGTAGGGACTGGGAGGTAGGGACTGGTGAGGTGGGACTGGTGAGTGGGGACTGGGAGGTAGGGACTGGGAGGTAGGGATTGAGAGGTAGGGACTGGGAGGTAGGGACTGGGAGGTAGGGGACTGGGAGGTAGGGACTGGGAGGTAGGGACTGGGAGGTAGGGATTGAGGAGGTAGGGACTGGGAGGTAGGGACTGGGAGGTAGGGGACTGGGAGGTAGGGACTGGGAGGTAGGGACTGGGATGTAGGGTCTGGGAGGTAGGTGACTGGGGTAGGGACTGGGAGGTAGGGACTGGGAGGTAGGGACTGGGGTAGGGACTGGGAGGTAAGGATTGAGAGGTAGGGACTGGGAGGTAGGGACTGGGAGGTAGGGACTGGGAGGTAAGGATTGAGAGGTAGGGACTGGGAGGTAGGGACTGGGATGTAGGGACTGGGAGGTAGGGACTGGGAGGTAGGGACTGGGAGGTAGGTGACTGGGAGGTAGGTGACTGGGAGGTAGGGACTGGGAGGTAGGGATTGGGGGGACAGTTTGGGTGTTCTCCTCTAGGGACTGTCATGTGGAGAGAGAGAGAGAGAGAGAGAGAGAGAGAGAGAGATTTCTGTTGTGAGGTTGGTTGTTAGTTATTGTTGTGGTGGGGTAGTTGGTGGTGAAGTGGTTGTTAGTTGTTGTGGTAGTAATGGTTGTGGTTAGTAGTTAGTGGTGGTTGTGGTTGGTTATTAGTTGTGGTTGTTAGTTGTTGTTGTGGTGGGGTGGTTGGTGGTGTTTTGGTTGTGTTTGGTTGTGTTATTGATACTTATGATGATGGTAATTGATTGTGATAGTTACTCTAATGATGGTAGTAGTAGTAGTAGTAGTAGTAGTAGTAGTAGTAGTAGGATAGTTGCTTATGTATTAGGATATTTAATATTAAGGTAAATAAATGGTGGCGAAGGTGTGGCTGAGGGAGGCTGGAGGCCACGTTTATATAAAAAAAAAAAAAAAAGTCGTAGTAGTAGTAGTAGTCGTAGTAGTAGTAGTAGTAACCAACCAAACTGACTGTAAATTATGGACAAAAATGGCTTCAAATTTGCACCGAGACTCTACCTTAATCGGATACCTTCACTCACCACCGGTTAACGGATACAGTTAACGTAGAGTCTTTACGAATCCGGTTAGAGTCTTCGTTATATGTAATATTGTGTGTGTGTGTGTGTGTGTGTGTGTGTGTGTGTGTGTGGCCAGACTATGTTAATTAACTCAGCCAGACTATATTAATTAACTCAGAGACTATATAAATTAACTCAGCCAGACTATATTAATTAACTCAGTCAGACTATATTAATTAACTCAGCCAGACTATATAAATTAACTCAGCAGACTATATTAATTAACTCAACCAGACTATATTAATTAACTCAGCCAGACTATATTAATTAACTCAGCCAGACTATTAATTAACTCAGCCAGACTATATTAATTCTCAGCCAGACTATATTAATTAACTCAGCCAGCTATATTAATTAACTCAGCCAGACTATATTAATTAACTCAGCCAGACTATATTAATTAACTCAGCCTGACTATATTAATTAACTCAGCCAGACTATATTAGTTAACTAAGCAGACTATATTAATTCTCAGCCAGACTATATTAATTAACTCAGCCAGACTATATTAATTAACTCAACAGACTATATTAATTAACTCAACCAGACTATATTAATTAACTCAGCCAGACTATATTAATTAACTCAACCAGACTATATTAATTAACTCAGCAGACTATATTAATTCTCAGCCAGACTATATTAATTAACTCAGCCAGACTATATTAATTAACTCAGCCAGACTATATTAGTTAACTAAGCCAGACTATATAAATTAACTCAAGACTATATTGTCTTCTGCTTCCGTCTGTCCGTCAAAATATTGTCTTCTGTGTCCGTCTGTCCGTCAATTTTACGTTACATCTTCACACAAGAGAGTTAGTTCAGGTAACCATTTAATTAACGCATCTTACCTGTGTGTGTGGTTTATTCCTATACCATACTACCTCATAGCTTAGATCATCCTGGTGTCAAAATCTTCACTCTAGTATGTAAAATTGTGCTATACTCATTCATATATTACTATTATATATAAGTTAGATTAATTATATATTGTCTGGGTGGTTTGTGAAGAATTAATTAAGAGTTATGACGGGTTATGGTAGTAGTTAAGTGTATGTTAGGTTGTGTGTGTGTAAAAACAGTAATTAATTTGGTTTTGGTTTTTAGGATATTGTTATTTTTGTAATTTGTGTTATCTAATTTCTTGAGTTATTTTTGGCTGTTGATGTTGTTGTTGTGGTTATTATTATAGTTATTATTATTATTATTATTGTTGTTATTATTTTTTTATTATTGCGTTATTTATTTTATTTTTAGGACCCATTAGTATTAGAACCCATTAGCACCTAACAGAGTCCATTACGACCCATTAGCACCCATTAGATCCCCGACCCATTAGCACCCATTAGATCCCATTACAACCCATTAGACCAGTCAGGGTGATAAAGGCTTTTCAGCTCCCAGCTATTTTAAGAGAGTCCAACTTTTAGTTTTAAAACATTGAGAATATTTGTTGACTTGACTGAACTTTATATCTAGGAATATTACTGATAAATATAGTTTTGTTTATACTGAGAATATTTCTTGAATATTTATTAACCATTTGAGGAATATTGCTTTTGAATATTTTTGGGGGATATCACTGAGGAATATTTTGTGATATGGGAATATCGTATAAGAATATTTTTTGGCGAATATCAGTTAAAAGTTATCATTTAATATATTTAGATTTTTTGGATAGTTAAAAGTGAAATTTAGTATTAGCCTTTAATTTTTATATAAATGTCGGGCAGTGCATTCAGTTTATCACCCCTTGTAACTTTCCACTAGCTATCGGGTCAGTTGGTTACATTACGTTATGGGTAAGTTCCTTGAGGTGGGACTCCAAAGATGCTAGGTCAGGTAGTGGAAGCCGACTACTCCAGCCTCCGTTCTCATTTAACACTCATAGCTACAGTAATTTAAGCTACGGTGATATACACTTGGAACTGTATATAATATTTTTCTTAATAAATAATGAAAATACAGTTGGGTTATTCGCTAATAAAACCCAATATATTTTTTACACGTTCCAGTTCCATTAACTCGTTAAGAATCAACGGTTAAAGGCCAATTAACTATTATTATTATTGTTATTATTATTATTAGTAGTTGTAGTAGTATTTCTTAGCTAGTGTGTGTGTGTGTGTGTGTGTGTGTGTGTGTGTGTGTGAACCGGAAACATGGCATTCATAGACCTTATAATTCAAGAGACGTTTTGGGGAGTTTTATTGGTGTGGATCATGGGGTCAAAGGTCACGGTCACTTGTTAGACAATTGACAGACGTAGGAATTAGTTTTATTATTATTATTATTATTATTATTATTATTATTATTATTATTATTATTATTATTATTATTATTATTATTATTACCCTATGGTTAAATTGTTGACCTCGCCGCCTTCTTACTGACCTAAAGAAAGTATATTGTTAGTGAAGAGAGAGAGAGAGAGAGAGAGAGAGAGAGAGAGAGAAGCTCTTGGTAGACTCTTGTTAATGTAATTCTTTTGTCAAATACTATCACATCTTTGTTGTCAGATGCTCAGCCACATTACCAGGTCATTATACACATTGAGGTCATTATACACGTTACCAGGTCATTATACACATTACTAGGTCATTATACACATATGAGGTCACTACACGTTCTAGACCACTTTGCATATTTTGAAATTTCTTCACTTTACCCAACCTAACCTAACCTCCTAACCTAACCTAACCTACCTAACCCAACACAACCCAACCTAACCCAACCTAACCCAACCAACCCAACCCAACAACCCAACAACCCAATCACAACAACCAACCCAACCCAACCCAACCCAACTCATATCTAACCACAACCCAACCAACCCAACCCAACCCAACCAACCCAATAACCCAACCTTAATAGCCTAATAACCCAACTTTCATCTCTCCTGCAGTGTTTTATGTGTTGATAAGAAACACCTTACAGCTCTTCAGGGTCACATTTAATTGCCAAGTTATAGTTTAATAGATAGTAATTAGACTAATCTTGGTAAAAATAATCTTGTCCTAAATATTCAAGAAGGAAGAATTTAATTTATATTTATATTTTATTATTATTATTATTATTATTATTATCTCTCTTGTTCATGTTTCTCGTCTCTCTTGTTCATGTTCCTCGTCTCTCTTGTTCTTCCTCGTCTCTCTGTTCATGTTCCTCGTCTCTCTTGTTCATGTTCCTCGTCTCTCTTGTTCATGTTTCTCGTCTCTCTTGTTCATGTTCCTCGTTTCTCTTGTTCATGTTCCTCGTCTCTCTTGTTCATGTTCCTCGTCTCTCTTGTTCATGTTCCTCGCCTCTCTTGTTCATGTTCCTCGTCTCTCTTGTTCATGTTTCTCGTCTCTCTTGTTCATGTTCCTCGTCTCTCTTGTTCATGTTCCTCGTCTCTCTTGTTCATGTTCCTCGTCTCTCTTGTTCATGTTCCTCATCTCTCTTGTTCCGCTGTTCCTCGTCTCTCTTGTTTCATATTCCTCTCATCTCTCTTGTTCATGCTCCTCGTCTCTCTTGTTCATGTTCCTCGTCTCTCTTCATGTTCCTCGTCTCTCTTTTTCATGTTCCTCGTCTCTCATTTATGTTTCCTCATCTCTCTTGTTCATGCTCCTCGTCTCTCTTGTTCATGTTCCTCGTCTCTCTTGTTCATGTTCCTCGTCTCTCTTGTTCATGTTCCTCGTCTCTCTTGTTCATGTTCCTCGTCTCTCTTTTTCATGTTCCTCGTCTCTCTTGTTCATGTTCCTCGTCTCTCTTGTTCATGTTTTGGGTGTTCTGAGAGTATTCTGAGTGTGTTTTAAGTGTTGTGAGTGTGTTGTGTGAGTGTGTTGTGTGAGTGTGTTGTGTGAGTGTGTTCTGAGTGTTTATTATCCGACGTGATGATATGAGGTGAAATATTGAAGGTTAATCTAATAATGATCGGCGGTTGGACGAGTGGACAAGGTTAAGGATTATTGAATGATCTCGTTAATATAAGCTAATTACTGTGGGGGTGATTGGCTCCTGAGAAGGCAAGAGAGAGACCCCCGAACTGGAAACGCTGTAAAATATTATAAAATGTAATCGGACGCACGTATTATTGAAGCCGTCACTTAAAAGTTGTGTTTAGTTTATGTAGAGGTTGAAATCCACCTCTCTCTCTCTCTCTCTCTCTCTCTCTCTCTCTCTTAATCTAAAAATCCTAACCTAACCTTTACCTTAACCTAATCCCTTATACTTTGGCTTTAACGATACAGGGCGGGTTCATGACCTCTTGTCTAATGTAAACTAACACTGACTGCCTCGGCACTCTGGATGCAGCACGTGACCTCCCACACCAGGTTTACTTAGTTAAGCTGAGTGTCGAGTCGAGGAGCACCCCTGGATGGTAACTTTGTCTACGATCTGTGACAAGGTGGGGTGGTGAGGGGTGGGGAAGGGAGCTGGGGTGGGGTGGGATGGGTAGGGGGTGGGTGTTAGGGAGTGGGGTGGGCTGAGTTTATTTGGGTAAGGTAAGGTTGGGGTGGCAAGGTGGGAGGGCAGGTAAGGTTAGGTTAGGTTAGATTAGATTAAATATAAGTTAGGTTAAATGAGGTTTGGTTACATTAAATAAGGCTGAATTAGTATAAAATACAATAGTAGATTAGCTTAAATTAATTCAAGTTAGATTAAGTAATACCAAGTCAGATTAAGTTCCGTTTAGTGAAATTTGATCAGGTTTCAGATTCAAGATTATTAGCCAATTAATATGGTCAGGTGTTGGGTCAGGTAGATGAAGGTAGATTAGCCAGTTTAAGGTCAGGTGTTGCGTCAGGTAGATTAGCCAGTTTAAGGTCAGGTGTTGCGTCAGGTAGATTAGCCAGTTTAAGGTCAGGTGTTGGGTCAGGTAGATTAGCCAGTTTAAGGTCAGGTGTTGCGTCAGGTAGATTAGCCAGTTTAAGGTCAGGTGTTTGCGTCAGGTAGATTAGCCAGTTTAAGGTCAGGTGTTGCGTCAGGTAGATTAGCCAGTTTAAGGTCAGGTGTTGCGTCAGGTGCAGATTAGCCAGTTTAGGTCAGGTGTTGCGTTAGGTAGATTAGCCAGTTTAAGGTCAGGTGTTGGGTCAGGTAGATTAGCCAGTTTAAGGTCAGGTGTTGCGTCAGGTAGATTAGCCAGTTTAAGGTCAGGTGTTGCGTCAGGTAGATTAGCCAGTTTAAGGTCAGGTGTTGGGTCAGGTAGATTAGCCAGTTTAAGGTCAGGTGTTGGGTCAGGTAGATTAGCCAGTTTAAGGTCAGGTGTTGGGTCAGGTAGATTAGCCAGTTTAAGGTCAGGTGTTGCGTCAGGTAGATTAGCCAGTTTAAGGTCAGGTGTTGCGTGAGGTAGATTAGCCAGTTTAAGGTCAGGTGTTGGGTCAGGTAGATTAGCCAGTTTAAGGTCAGGTGTAAGGTAGTAAGTCAGAGATCACATGTGGGTATTAGATGTGGATGTGGTGTGTTGGATGTGAATGTTGTGTGTGGGTGTAGGGTGTGAATGTGGTGTCAGTGATGTGGATGTTGAATGTGTGGATGTGTGGATTTGGGTTGTGGATGTGTGGGTGTGTGGATATGGGTTGTAGAAGGTGTGGATGTGTGGATATGGGTTGTAGAAGGTGTGGATGTGTGGGTATGGGTTGTGGAAGGTGTGGGTGTGTGGATATGGGTTGTAGAAGGTGTGGATATGGGTTGTGGATGTGTGGATATGGGTTGAAGAAGGTGTAGATATGTGAGGATGGGTTATGGATGTGTGGTGTGGATATGGGTTGTGGATGTGGGGTGTGGAAGGTGTGGATGGGGATGGAAGTCTATGGTGCTGAAGTAGTGGATATACAAGGGAGGAGGAAGAGGAAAGAAGGAAAATGAGGAGAGGGAAAGACGGATAGGAGGTGAAAGATGAAATGAAAAGGAGCAGGGAGGAGGAGGGGGGAAGACAAAGAGGTAGGAAGACGAGGGAAGAAAGAAGGATAGTAAAGAGAAGGAAGAAGAACAAGAAGATTTTGTACGTGTTTTTGGTAATTTATTTTTTTTTACCGTCGGACGTTTGAGCTGAAATTTTCGACACGAGAAGGACTCTCTCTCTATAATATCCAGGTCTCTTTGGTAACGTTAAAATATTTGTCTAAAAGTATTGTTAAAACAGACAAATAATCACAGTCTTTATGACGACGAGGAAAATAATCAATGTTTTGTACAGGAATATAATCATAGTGGTTTCTAAGGGGAAAAAACTATAGTAGTTTGTCAATGAAAAAAAAATTACTAATAAAGTAGAGATTTAACTTTGAAAAATAATCTCGGCATTTAGTGATAGAGTCAACAGAAGGCCAGATATTTACCTACTTGGCTCTTCCATGAATTTTGGAGGTGGGTCATATTTCAGGTGAACTTGGTGGAGGAGGGTCATATTTCAGGTGAGCTCGGTGGGTCGTTTAGAACGCGAGGAGGTAATAAGTGAATATTTATGAGGTGATAGTTTTACTTGGCCTCAGCTTAACGACCCGTTCTGTGTAGTTGTAAAAAATGATGTATAAAGTTAGATTTGTTTTGAACTCCCCCCCCTCCATCCCCACACCCTCACCCCCCACACCCTCCACACCCCTCCATCCCCACACCCCCCACACCACCACTTCCACCCCACACCCTCCACCCCCTCCCACACCCCTTCCACCTCTCCCCACACACCTCATCCCTTCACCCTCTCCCCACACCCTCCACACCTCTACACCCCACCTCCACCCCACACCCCCTCCACCCCACCTGAGAACAACGCTAAAACAAAGGTATTCTTCCTAAGTTACCCTCGCAGGCCCCAAGCGTTGATCACGTGATAAAATAAATAACACTCTGGATTTTTTTTATTTGAAATTTTAATGGAAAAAAAATATAAGCTGTCAAAAGGAAAAATGACGTCTGGTCTGTTGGTTGATGACGTCTGGTCTGTTGGCTGATGACGTCACTGTTGGTTGATGACGTCACTGTTGGTTGATGCCTGTTGGTTGATGACGTCACGCGAGGGAGAGGAGAGAGGAGGGCAAATCAGTCGTTTGTCAGCTTAGAATTTTTTTTTTAATTATTATTATTAACTTGAAGCTTCTACGTTTAAAATTAATTAAAAAATGTAGACAAATAATCAAGTATTAATTTTACAGGAATACACCTCTGCCAACTGTCTTAAGTAACTGTCTTTATTTATAACTTGCCTCCTGTGACGTCACACTTGAATCTCGGTTCAGGATGGGTTATATTACATGAGTCGTGTCAAACTTGTTCTGGATCACCTGAAGAATCATCGCCCAGCTTATTTCACCTAACGATTAAACCATCTTAATACTATTTTGGGAGGATCAGGTTAGGTTAGGATAGAATAGGTTTAGGTTAGGTTATTTGGTAGATGGTTTAATCGTTAGGTGATAGGAGATGGAACGATGATTCTTTGGGTGATCCCTTATTTATTATTATTATTATTATTATTATTATTATTATTATTATTATTATTATTATTATTATTATTATTATTATTATTATATTATTATTATAATTATTATTATTTTAATCAGCTCTCATCATCATCATCATCACTACCACCACCAGACAGACATTCAAACTTAGCGCTAAATCATGGAGTCTAACATAAGAAAATAAGGAGTCTGCAATAGGCCGGTTGGCCTGTGCATGGCAGCTCCTGTCGAGAGTTACTACCACTCTCTATCATCCATGAATCTATCTAGCCTCCTTTTGAAACTTTCAGGAGTTCCAGCACTTACTACAAAGTTGCTAAGCTTGTTCCACTCGTCCACCACCCTATTTTGAACCAGTTCTTCCTATCTCCCTAACCTAAACTTATCCAACTTAAACCGTTGCTCCGAGTCCCATCCTGTCTCGGATATTATAAGAACTTTATCTAACCCTTTATTGATTCCTCACCACTTAAATACTTCTATCATATTCCCTGCACTCTTCGTCTTTCTAGGGAATGCAAGCTTAGTTTCTTTAACCTATCCTGATATGGAAGGTTCTAAGTCCCGAATCATTTTCGTCATTCTTCGCTGCACCGACTTTAGTGAATTGATATCCATTCTATAATAGGGGGCACCAGAACTGAACCACATAATCGAGGTGCGGCCTAACTAGCGCAAGATATAGTTGCAAAAGACCCTGCACTCTTGTTACACATAGTAGCCAGGTCCGGCTTAAAGTACCCTAGGTCCTTTTCACAAGTCGACTTCTCTAGGTTGATGTTGTTAAGGCTGTATACATTGACAGTATTTGTTCTTCCAATATTAAGTACGCTGCACTTGCATAGGTTAGGTTAGGTTAGGTTCCTCAAGTAGAGAGTTATAGGTGGTCTGGGTTTGAATTGGTGGGTGGTGGGTGGCAGTGATGATGGTGGTGGGCGGTGGTGGTGGACGGTAGTGGGTGGTTGTGGGCGGCAGACAACACAAGCACACGCAGGAAGAGGAGGCTGCTGACACACTTCCTCACCCTGGGTGTTGGAGGGGTGAGGGAGAGGCAGGGAGAAGGAGTGAGGGGAGAGAAGGAGGAGAGGCAGGGAGGTGGAGGAGGGGGAGGCAGGAGGAGGAGGGTGGGAAGAGGCAGGAGAAGGGGAGGAGAGATGAAAGGAGAGAGGCAGGGAGGAGGAGGAAGGAGGAGGCAGGGAGAGGGGAGGGGGGAGGCAGGGAGAAGGAGTGAGGGAGATGAAGGGAGAGAGGCGAGAGGAGGAGTGAGGGGAGAGTGGGAGGAGGAGGGGGAGAGGCAGGGAGAAGGGGAGGAGAGATGAAAGGAGAGAGGCAGGGAGGAGGAGGAAGGGAGAGGCAGGGAGGAGGAGGAGGGAGATGAAGGGAGAGAGGTAGGGAGGAAGAGGGGAGAGAGGAGGGAGAAGGAGATGAAAGGAGAGAGGCAGGGAGGAAGAAAAGAGGAGAGAAGGAAGATGAGAAGGTAGGAGAGAGAGAGAGAGAGAGAGAGAGAGAGAGAGAGAGAGAGAGAGAGAGAGAGAGAGAGAGAGAGAGAGAGAGAGAGAGAGAGTGATGGGCTGGAAGGGGAAGTGAATAAATGGGAAGAGAAACGAACGAAACTACATGGAAGGGAGAGAGGGAAGGGAGACAGTGGAAGAGAGGGAATGGAAGGAAGGGATGATAAACCAGGAGAGGCAGATGACAGGTGAATGAAGGAAGAGCCGAACATATAGATTAAAATCTTAGTCAAAGGGAAGTAGTGAACGTGAGGGGTGAATGTTGAAGGGATGAACGTGAGGGTGAATGTTGTGATGAATGTTGCAGGGGATGAATGTTGCAGGGGTAAATGTTGAAGGATGAACGTGAGGGTGAATGTTGCAGGATGAACGTGAGGGGTGAATGTTGAAGGATGTGAACGTGAGAATGTTAAGGGTGAACGTGAGGGGGTGAATGTTGAAGGATGGAATGTGGCAGGGGTGAATGTTGAAGGGATGTGAATGTTGCAGGGTGAATGTTGAAGGGGATGTGAACGAGGGTGACTGTTGAAGGATGTGAATGTTGCAGGGGTGAATGTTGAAGGGATGTGAATGCAGCAGGTGAATGTTGAAGGATAAAATAGAGTGGGACGGCTGGTTCTCTGTCTCTACCTGTCTGTTATCTCTCCTCCTCCTTTCCCTCTTCTCGTCTCTTCCCTTTTCACACACACACACACACACACACACACACACACACACACACACACACACATTACATCAGCCCATTACTTGAGCCCATTACTTAGGGCCCATTACTTAGGCCCATTTGGAGCCCATTACTTTGAGGGCCCATTACTTTAGGCCCATTACTTCTGGGGCCCATTACTTGAGGCCACATTTGGAGCTCTTACTGGCCTTAACCCTGGGGCCCATACCTCTGGGGCCCATTACTTGAGCCCATTACTTGGGGGCCCATTACTTGGGGGCCCATACTTGGAGCCCATACTTGGGCCCATACACCAGGGGCTTATTTGACCTGGAGTCATCTTACACACTCAACCACTTAAACTCAGCATTATTTTCCTTCATATTCCCGACTGTACCACAATGGACCATGGACCACTATGTACCACAATGGACCATGGACCACATGAATACAATGGACCATGAACCACAATGGACCTAGGACCATGGACTATACATGACCATGGACCACTATGTACCAAAATGGACCATGGACCACTATATACACAATGGACCATGGACCACTATGTACCACAATGGACCATGAACCAATTATACCACAAGGACCATGGACCACTATGTACCACAATGGACCATGGACCACTATGTACTACAATGGACCATATACTACACTGGACCATGGACCACTATATAACACACTGGACAATGGACCTATGTACCACAATGAATTGGACCACTATAAAACTACAATGGACCATGACCACAATGTACCACAATGGACCATGGACCACAATAGTAATTAATAATGGACCATGGACCACTATACCACAATGGACCATGGACACTATATAATTACAATGGACCATGGACCACTATGTACCAAAATGGACCATGAACCACTATGTACCAAAATGGACCATGGACCACTATGTACTACAATGGACCATGATATTACGGACCATGGACCACTATGTACCACAATGGACCATGGACCACTTATAAATATAATGGACCATGGACCACTATGTACCACAAATGGACCATGGACCACAATGTACCACAATGGACCATGAACCACAATGTACCACAATGGACCATGGACTAACAACACAATGGACCATGAATCCTTATGACTACAACAATGGACCATGGACCACTATGTACCACAATGGACCATGGACCACTAGAATTACAGTGGACCATGGACCACAATGTACCACAATGGACCAGGACCACTTGACCTTAGACCAAGGACCACTGTAGTCAAATAAGGTCTCGCTAGTGGACAGGTGTGTTGGGAGGAAGCTGTGCAGCCTCCAGGGATAATTGTCAGGGAGAGAAGGGAGAAAGTGTGTGTGTTTGTAATATATCCGAGACGTCATAAAAGAGGAGGTTGAGAAACATACCTAACCTTGCCTGACCTGACCTGACCTGACCTAACCTGACCTAACCTAACCTTGCCTGACCTGACCTAACCCAACCTTGCCCGACCTGGACCTGGACCCAACCCAACCTGACCTAACCTGACCTAACCTGACCTAACCTCTCGTGTTTCGTTATAGTAATTTTATTCAATTATATTTTTCTTATGCATCATTTGGCAATTTACTTATTCTGGTCCATCTGTTTATGTCTCACACCTGTCCACCTCTCTCTTACCTGTCCACCTCTCTCTCTCACCTGTCCACCTCTCTCTCACCTGTCCACCTCTTACCTGTCCACCTCTCTCTCACCTGCCCACCTCTCACCTGTCCACCTCTCACCTGTCCACCTCTCACCTGTCCACCTCTCTCTCACCTGTCTACCTCTCTTACCTGCCTGTTAATTGAGTTAAGATGTGAATTGTGTTTGTACAGCATTAGAGTCGTGATAAATCTTTTAACTTGGTACATAAAACACATCGAATATTTGACACACAAAACACAACATTAAGCTCATCTTTACAGCCAGTAAAGCGAGACTGCACTCGAGTAGTGTTGATTCAAAGCGGGTGTTGCCTCTGTCACAGTTATGGCCGTAACCTGTGTGTGTGAACAGTGTAACTCTTATTCAGTATTGATTCTAACGTACACACACACGGCTGGAGGGTGTTGAGAGGCCATCATCCGTATATTGAGGACCCAGGCCAGGTGTTAGAGAGAGGTCGAGAAACAACAGATATTGAAGTATTTGAGACAACCCCTCTCTCTCTCCACCCCTCTTCCTCCAACCCCTCTCCCTCCACCCCTCTCCCTCCACCCCTACGACGCCACCAGCAGGAGTGAACAGTCAGGTAGTGTCTGGAGTCCACTTTCACCTGAGTGTATAACGTAAAGACTCTGAGAGGAAAGGTGGGGGAGGGTGAGGCTCGTGTGTTCACTCATAAGGAAAAGTATTAGTTAGCCTCTCTCTTGTCTGCCCGACCCGACCCGACCCGACCCGACCATCGTGCTGAAGTGAACTGTTGTCGGGTGGCGTATTTATGTGTTATTATTATTATTATTATTATTATTATTATTTGTGTTATTATTATCTTTTATTGGTTTATACGTAAATAAGGTGATGTTGTAATAACTTTTCTCTTGCGTTTGTATCATGAAATTTTTTGTCATATTTGGTATCAGTGTCATAAGTATTTGGTGTAGTAGTATATAATAATAATAATAATAATTACAATTTATTGAAAAGCAGGTAAGAGGCTGAAAATATACAGTTATATTTGGGGAATGGGTTACAATTACAAATAATATACAAGTGACATAAGTGGCACATATAAGACATATAGTATACTTAGATGGGGATCAGCTCAAAATACAGTTCATTTCAACATAGTGACAGTGTAAGGGAGCAGTGTTTCTGGGAGTGAATACCTGATTTATTACTGTTATTGATAATTTTACAATGGTTGGGACTGGGCTGTTCTTATGCGATCAGTTCGTGTGTGTGTGTGTGTGTGTGTGTGTGTGTGTGTGTGTGTGTGTGTGTGTGTGTGTGTGTGTGTGTGTGTGTTAGTACTCAATATACTGTCCTCCTAAAAAAATCTTCCTTTAACCATTGTGAAAACACGTGACAAGGTATACATATTTACTACTCTACAGAACACACATTGCAAGTCTTGTTATACCTCATTAGTTCATTAAATATTGGGTTATGTGACTGTCCGTTCCTTTGTTAGTGTATCTCCCGGTGTTTAGAGTGGTGGTGAGTGTTGGAGTGTGTTCTGTGTACTGTGTTTTTGTATATTTTTGATGGATATCTGGTTAATTACATGTACACACTTCTCTCTCATATACGTACACATGTAATACCCATGTTAAATTGTATACATACTTCCCTCACACTAGCATATACATGTAGACCAGCATTAACACCAATAACACACCTTCTCACACTAGTATCATGTAGGGGACTCACACTCCTCATGCAAGACACACTTTCATGCTTGACACACACTTCTCATGTGACACACTTCTCACATTGACACACTTTGTTGTTTGTTGTTTTTGTTTTTGTTTGTTGTTTTTTGTTCTCATGCTTGACACACACTTCTCATGCTTGACACACACGCCTCATACTTGACACACACTTCTCATGCTTGACACACCTCTCATATTGACACCACTTCTACGCTTGACACACACTTCTCATGTTGACACTTCTCATGCTTGCCACACCTTCTCATGCTTGTGCACACTTCTCATATGCTTGACGCACACTTCACGCTTGACACACACACTTCTCATGCTTGACACACACTTCTCACGCTTGACACACACTTCTCATGCTTGACACACTTCTCATGCTTGACACACACTTCTCATACTTGACACACACTTCTCATGTCACCTTCTCACGCTTGACACACACTTCTGATGCTTGACACACTTCTCATGCTTGACACACACACACTTCTCATGCTTGACGCACACTTCTCACGCTTGACACACACACTTCTGATGCTTGACACACTTCTCATGCTTGACACACACTTCTGATGCTTGACACACTTCATGCTTGACACACACTTCTCATGCGGCGCACACTTCTCACGCTTGACACACTTCTGATATTGACACTTCTCACGCTTGACACTTCTATGCTTGACCACACTTCTCGCTAGCGCACACACTTCTCATGCTTG
Organism: Homarus americanus; assembly: GCF_018991925.1. Taxonomy (NCBI): domain Eukaryota; kingdom Metazoa; phylum Arthropoda; class Malacostraca; order Decapoda; family Nephropidae; genus Homarus; species Homarus americanus. The sequence continues at coordinate 93,346 of NW_024735301.1, read as the reverse complement.
ACACACACTTCTATGCTTGACACACTTCTCATGCTTGACACACACTTCTCACACTTGACACACACTTCTCACTTGACACACACTTCTGATGCTTGACACACACTTCTCATACTTGACACACCTTCTCACCTTGGCACACACTTCTGTCGCACACTTCTCATGCTTGACACACTTCTCATGCTTGACACACTTCTCACGCCACACCTTCTCACGATACTGATGTTGACACACTTCTCATGCTTGACACACACTTCTCATGCTTGACACACTTCTCACGCTTGACACACTTCTTACGCTTGACACACTTCTCACGCTTGTTACTTCTGATGCTTGACACACTTCTCATGCTTGACACACCACTTCTCATGCTTGACGCACACTTCTCACGCTTGACACACTTCTCGCTTGACGCACTTCTCACGCGACACACACTTCTCACGCTTGACACACACTTCTGATGCTTGACACACTTCTCATGCTTGACACTTCTCATGCTTGACACACACTTCTCACGCTTGACACTACTCGACACACTTCTCGCTTGTCACACTTCTCACGCTGCACACACTTCTCATGCTTGCACACTTCTCCAGCTTGACTTCTCACGCTTGACACACTTCTCAGCTTGACACACACTTCTCACGCGGCCACACTTCTCACCTTGACACACTTCCTCACCCTTGACACACTTCTCACGTGTACCCATTTCTTCACACACACTTGTCATACTGAATTGACGGAAGTATAGCCAGTGTGACGACTTTATGAGGGAGAGTTGTCAAGCCCAGAGAGATTATGGGCTGTTTAGCAAGGAGCGTGACCCGAGCTGTTGATCTGGTAGTGGTCTCTCTCTCTCTCTCTCTCTCTCTCTCTCTCTCTCTCTCTCTCTCTCTCTCTCTCTCTCTCTCTCTCTCTCTCTCTCTCTCAGACAGGTAAAGGGAGGAAGGGAGGCCAGAAGATCATACTAGCCAGGAGGTCGTTATAATGAGGTAGTTATTGTACCTGTCGGATGTCGTTATAAGGTAACAAAGCTTACCTAACCTAACCTTCCCTAACCCAACCTAACCCAACCTTAACTTAACCTTACCTTACCTGGCGTTGATTGGAGCGACCTGTGCTCGACCTGACGTTGATTGGAGCGACTTGTGCTCGACCTGACGTTGATTGGGCGACTTGTGCTCGACCTGGCGTTGATTGGACCGACCTGTGCTCGACCTGGCGTTGATTGGACCGACCTGTGCTCGACCTGGCGTTGATTGGCGTAGGAAGATGCATTTGACGTCATCTTGAGTCGCTCTTTCCCTACTGACGACCAGATTGACATAACATCAGTCAAGTTCAGGGGGGAAGGAGAAGGGGAGGAGAGGGAGAAAGAGAAGGGAGGAAGAGAAGGAAAGAGGAGGAAGAGAGGAGGAAAATATTGAGAGGAGACAGCAAATAGAGAAAGATAAATGGATGAAGAGAAGGAAGAAGAATGAAGGGGAGGAGGAAGAGGAAGAAGGAAGGCATAATAAAGAGTGATAGAGGCAAGTAAAAGGATTTAATCACGGCGATAGATGGAATGAAGGAAGGAAGGAAGGTGACGATGAAGGAAGGAGATAATGAAGACAGGAAGGAAAAAGTTTGTAATCTATGTACTGTATTGAGTCACTCACTGACTCACTGACTCGCTCACTGATTCACTCACTCACTTTCACTCCTGTCACTCGCTCCTTCACTCACTCACTGACTCGCTCACTGATTCACTCACTCACTCACTGGCTGACTGACTAATTCAATTAAATATTTACGAAGTCAGGTAGAGATGCTGACAGTCAGGCAGAGGAACTGACAGTCAGGTAGAGGAACTGAGAGACGGGAACTCACAATCAGGCAAGGGAACTGACAGTCAGGCAGGGGAACTGACAGTCAGGCAGAGGAACTGACAGTCAGGCAGGGAAGCGCCATGGTCGTTCATTTCATTCCTGTCAGTTTTACCAAAGTGCTTTTCCAAGTTTTGTGTGTGTGTGTGTGTGTGTGTGTGTGTGTGTGTGTGTGTGTGTGTGTGTGTGTGTGTGTGTGTGTGTGTCATGTAACAAAAGCTTTCAGTACAACAGTAGGAGGAAACACGGGTTGAACATACACTCTACAGACATATACAGCTGGTCTTGTAGGCCTTGATGCAGCTGTTGTGTAGGCCCTGATGCAGCTGTTGTGTAGGCCCTGATGCAGCTCTTGTATCGGCCCTGATGCAGCTGTTGTGTCGGACAGCTGCACACGTAGGACGGGAAACTTCCAAGATGATGTTAGTAGCTGTCTGGAACCTATAGATATAGTGTAGATCAGAGGGAGCTAAGAGGGCCAGTGTACCTAATGCCTCTTGATGGTTGGTTTGTAGTGGTACTGTGACACACTTGAACTACTTAAATCAGTGAACTTTATCCTAACTTCATCAACAACTCTTAGTACTTAAGCTAATTCCTTAAAACTCAATCCTAAGTTTTATTTTTGTCACCTCTTTTACCATAACGAAAACCTTGGATATTTTCTAGAGCTGAGTCTTCTATCATCTCGCCTCCCCCCCTCCCTCCAAACCAGCCGATATCCTTAGCTTGTAATTGATCCGTGAACGTGTAACTGGCCCATACGAAGACTTACTCTACATTACCATACGAAGAGACTTACTCTACATTACCATACGAAGACTTACTCTACATTACCATACGAAGACTTACTCTACATTACCATACGAAGACTTACTTTACATTATTTACATCCGAGTTACAATAAAACATCGTAGAGTAGTTTTACAATAGACAGTTCATGACCTCACCTGAGTTACCAGTCTCAGTCGCGGATTGGTGATGAATTCTTACACTGGTTGACGGGAAGGACGGTCCTGTCTGTGTGTGGAGGGTGGTGGAGGCTGTACCGGGTGATTGGTGGAGGGTGGTGGGTGGGTGGGCGGAGGGGGTATGGCTGTGTCTGACTCATCCTCTTTAACTCTTCTTCACTCCACCCTCACGCCCTCTCCTCTCTTCCTTACCTTATTCCTTTGTGTGTGGGCGGCTGTCAGGGGTGGTGTGGGTGGCTGTCAGAGGGTGGTGTGTGTGGCTGTTAGGGTGTGGTGTGGGTGGCTGTTAGGGTGTGGCGTGGGTGGCTGTTAGGGAGTGGTGTGGGTGGCTGTCAGACGGTGGTGTGGGTGGCTATCAGACGGTGGTGTGGGTGGCTGTTAGGGTGGTTGTGTGGGTGGCTGTTAGGGTGTGCGTGGGTGGCTGTAGGAGTGGTGTGGGTGGCTGTCAGAGGGTGGTGTGGGTGGCTATCAGACGGTGGTGGGGTGGCTGTCAGACGTGATGTGGGTAGCTGTCAGACGGTGGTGTGGTGCTGTCAGAGGGTGGTGTGGGTAGCTGTCAGACGGTGGTGTGGGTGGCTATCAGACGGTGGTGTGGTGGCTGTCAGGGGTGGTGTGGATGGCTGTCAGAGGTGGTGTGGGCGGCTGTCAGACGGTAGAGTAGATTTGCTCCAGTCTCCGCCGCCGACGTACCATTTTTCTTTTCGGCCGTTGATCTCGTGACAGAAAACGTGAAAATGTTATCACTAATCAGCTGTTGACGTCACAGTCCTGTAATAATAATAATAATAATAATAATAATAATAATAATAATAATAATAATAATAATAATAATAATAATAACACTAATAATAATAATAATAATAATAATAGTGATGATAAAAAAATAGTAACACTAATAATAATTATAATAATAATTGTATTAATAGTAACAATAATATTTGTTTCCCTAAGTATTCCATAGAACCATTCATTTGATTTTTATTGTATATTTCTGCCCTACAGGTAAGGACGGTGTGTGTCCAGGTGGAAGGTGTTTACCTGCCCAAGAGCTGCCCAGGTGAGCGTCTGCTTCGGGTCTGGCGTTTGTGACTTGTTTGGGAGAATTGGGTTGTTGTTTTTTTAATGTTTTAGAGTGGATGTAAAGGTATAATGTCTGGGGTGATTTCTTTTCCCATGAATTTAGCGAAACAATAATATTTGGCGAATATTTAGCAGTATATTTTTCTATCTGTATATTTGGCGAAAACTTAAGGCGATACTTCCACTACTTTATAAATTTGGCGACAAAATACATACTGTACAACGTTTGGCGACTCTTAACGGCGCCTTTTTCTCTCTGTTGGCAGTAGAGTATAAGTGATGTTGGCAGTAGAGTATAAGTGATGTTGTTCAGTGGAGAATGTATGGGTAGTGTTGGCAGACGAGTGTATGGGTAGTGTTGGCAGGAGAATAAAAACTTATTGACATTGCAGATCTAAAGTTCATAATTCCTGTTACCTGTTACCAACGCCGTGTGACACAAAGGGCCTCCACATACTCGCGCCAGCCATTTCAGTCTTGATCCTTTTCCGTGGTTGTATTTAACTCGTCCTCCGTCTCCTTCCTTATAGTTAGGATCCATGAAGGCGTTGGTCTTCCTCTTCTTCTCGTTCCGTCCACTCGACCGCCTCTCTCAATACTCTATCCGGACCCACAGGCAGAAAGTACCCCAGCCACCTCCATCTATTCTTCATCAGCCATTCGTCGATATAGGGAACATTTGTGACTTCTCTTATCGTCTCGTTTCTAATACAATCACTCCATCTTGTGTTCAAGATTCTTCTCAATGCCTTATTCTCGAAAGTTCGTAATCTTGTGGATAAAGTGTCGTTATCATACCAAGATTCACTTCAGTATACCAAAACGGGTCTTACCAGTGAAGTATATAATCTCAGTTTGGTATGGACTGTTAGTATACCCATAACTTGATGACCTCTTCTTATTCTGTCCTGAAACTCGTCTTCAAGTGATCCATCGTTTTAGACGAGTGTCCCCAGATACTTGAAGACAGGAACTACTTCTAGAATTTGGTCCTCTACCTGAATGTTCCCTTCAATTTCTTGGTCTGTTTTCATAACCTCTGTTTTTCTAACATTAATCGTTATTCCAGCTCTTTTTCCCTTTTCCTTCAGTCTGCTAACCATAGTTTGCAAATTCAGTTCATAACAGATTAAAAATATTTATTTCCAGAGACTAGATAGATGTATTTTAATAGAATAGACAGATTTCTTCATTCTGATGTCTGTCACTGCTGTATCAGAATTCAGGTACAGTCCCCTTCACTAGTGCGTTTACAGGGGCTCGTCATATAGCCAAGTTACAGTCCCCTTCACTAGTGCGTTTACAAGGGCTCGTCATATAGCCTAGGTACAGTCCCCTTCACTAATGCGCTTACAGGCTCGTCATATAGCCAAGGTACAGTCCCCTTCACTAGTGCGTTTACAGGGGCTCGTCATATAGCCAAGGTATAGTCCCTTAACTAGTGCGTTTACAGGGCTCGTCATAGCCAAGGTACAGTCCCCTTCACTAGTGCATTTACAGGCTCGTCATATAGCGCAGTATAGTCCCCTTCACTAGTGCAAGTCATAGGCTCAGTCATATACAAGGTACAGTCCCCTTCACTAGTGCGTTTACAGGGGCTCGTCATATAGCCTAGTAGGTACAGTCCCTTCACTCGTGCGTTTACAGGGCTCGCCATATAGCCAAGGTATACAGTCCCTTCACTAGTGCGTTTACAGGGGCTCGTCATATAGCCTAGGTACAGTCCCCTTCACTAGTGCGTTTACAGGGGCTCGTCATATAGCCAAGGTACCGTCCTTCACTAGTGCGTTTACAGGGCTCGCCATATAGCCAAGGTACAGTCCCCTCACTAGTGCGTTTACAGGGGCTCGTCATATAGCCTAGGTACAGTCCCCTTCACTAATGCGTATACAGGGGCTCGTCATATAGCCTAGGTACAGTCCCTTTCACTAGTGCGTTTACAGGGCTCAGTATATAAACATTCCACAAATCATTACTTTGAAATATTTGTTTTAATATTGTTTTACTTTGATTCCATAGTGTGTTTACAATTGTGAGTTTCCTTCTGTTGAATGTAAATAAACACAACGATGCCACACTGCACAAAACCTAAGGAGCCCTGTAAACGCTTAGTGAAGGGGACTGTACATAATCTGAATTTACACACCGGCAGTGGTTAGCCGGACGAAGTTTCTGTAATGATTGGTGAAGCGTCCAGAGATTTCAGTGTAGTTTCCTAATTGTTTATTACTCTTCATAGAAAACGGATTTGTATGGTTATTTCACAAGCCAATGAGGTCGATTCCATTAGCCGGTTCGTGTTATACTCATTCTCAGGTATATTCGTTATAGTCACCAGGTATTTTCGTTATAGTCACCAGATATATTCGTTATAGTCACCAGATATATTCGTTATAGTCACCAGGTATATTCGTTATAGTCACCAGGTATATTCATTATTTTATTATCATTACTAGCAGAAACGCCGCCCTCCTGGCAGCTCTTTCGCTAGGTCACGGTAGAATGGACAGCCAAGAAAAGTTAAGAGATAAAAAAAAGTAAGCTGTAATGAGAGAGAGCATAAAGATAAAATTAGCTATAATATGGATGGGATACGACTTTTCAGCCTCTATGTGGTGTAACGGATGGAGGTTAGATGCAGAGAAAAGTAAGCCATAATGAAAGAGAACCTGAGGATCAAAATAGATGTAAATCATAGGAGGGAATACGACTTTTCTACGTGTGTGCGCGTCCGGGCTGACCGTTAGTCTCTCTCTCTTTCTCTCAGGCGTGTCGGGTCGGGTTGGGTGTGTCGGATCGGGTTGGTTGGAGTTTTTAGATCCCCACATGACACTTGCTATCCATGCCAAGTTTGGTCCAGATCAGTAAAGTAGTTTCCGAGATTCTCATGCGGACACACAGACAGATTATTATTATTATTATACTAGCAGAAACGCCGCCCTCCGGGTCTCATTCCCTAGGGTTGACGTAGGACGCCACCCTCCGGGAGGCTCCACATTGTCTTACTGTTCAGTCCACAAAACTTCTTCTTCCATCAATAGTTCATTAATGGTGTATGTAAGTTCCACCATGTTTTTCACTACAACGGTACAGCAAAGTATATTTTTTAGCATTAAACTATTATTATTTTATTGTCTAATCATCACTACATATAACACCACCCATAATCACTACATTTAACATCATCCATCATCACTACATATAACACCATCCATCATCACTACAGTACATATAACACCACGCATCACCACTACATATAACAACATCCATCATCACTACATATAACATCATCCATCATCACTACATATAACACCACCCATCATCACTACATATAACACCACCCATCATCACTACATATAACACCACCCATCATCACTACATATAACACCACCCATCATCACTACATATAACATCATCCATCATCACTACATATAACATCATCCATCATCACTACATATAACATCATCCATCATCACTACATATAACACCACCCATCATCACTACATATAACACCATCCATCATCACTACATATAACACCATCCATCATCACTACATATAACACCACCCATCATCGCTACATATAACATCATCCATCATCACTACATGCAACACCATCATCCATCATCACTACATATAAGCACCATCTATCATCACTACAGATCGGTAAAGTAGTTTCCGAGAGATTCTCATGCGGACACACTTCTTATTTTATATAGATAGATTTATTATTATTATTATTATTATTATTATTAGAATTGGTTCTGTCAGAGGCTTATATTACCAGGCCGTGTATCACCCACCACAGCTCCTTGTAGTGAAGCAATTATGCATCATGGTGTGTGTGTGTGTGTGGCACCTTGACCTCTGACCTTAACACAATATGATCTCATGGTGTGTGTGTGTGTGGGAACTTGACCTCTGACCTCTAGAAGTGACCTGAGACATGCCAAGGAGGGTAAGCTGTTCTAGGTCATACCACAAGCACATCTAGAGATCCTCAATTCTCTTATTTCTATCAATATAAACCACTGACCTAAGACCCGTAGGTGATTAAGGCCATTAGAGGTCAGTATCTTGTTTACTCAGTCGTTTAGGGTCATTCAGTGCACCTGGTGGTATTTGCTTAAGGTGTTTGTGAGGTGACACTGTGGCCCGGTGTGTGTAGGTGGAGGAGACAGATAGAGAGGTGAAGTATTGTGGCGTGTGACTACCCTGCTCTCTCTCTCTCTCTCTCTCTCTCTCTCTCTCTCTCTCTCATTTCAATATACACGCGAAAAATACATTCAGGTAATATTTTTTTGCGTGTATATTGAATTAAAATGCAGTACTTTGATCACCTTTTGAATCACCCAGGATTTGTATTTTAATAAATCAAGTTAGAATAGAATACTGTATTTCGACTTTATATTATGCTCAGGTAATATGTTTTATTTTTACTGTTTATTGATTTTAAAATAGTTCACAAGTATATGTTTTTACCCGAGTAGTGTTTGTTTGTTTGTTTGTTTGTTTATGTTTACGTCTGTTTTCTTGCACATCCTATCTTCACCAATGAGGAACGAACGGTGTATAAGATGTGTGAATTTAACTCTTACACACACACACACACACACACACACACACACACACACACACACACACACACACACAAGGCACCGCCATCACCACCACGGTAAGGCATAACTATCGCTGGCGGTGTGATTTACAGGAACGAGCCAACCAGGCCATTCACGGGTTGGGGTGGGGGGTCGCAAAGATGAAAACACGGTTGGAGGATTTGCTGTTGGTGTGTTTATTGTGGTGTAAATAATAATAATAAAAATAAATAAATAAATTAACGGTTTATTGAAAAAGATTCTGGGCCGAAGGCTGAAAATATACATTGACAAAAATGACTTATTACATACAAGGACATGGGGTGGGTGGGTCGTAACAAAAGCTTTCATTACTGAAAGGAGAAGACCATGAATTGAACAAACAAATTATTATAGTTTACAGTTGATGGCCCAGGCCTGGACTGGTCATTGAGACACCAGGTGGTGTGGTGTTCACGTGGTGTAGTAACTCATCCTCGGGTGTTGATATGAAGGACCTCACGTGGTCATGGAGACACTGTGGTGTGGGGTGGTGTCACTGCAGTACCTCACTCTGCTAGGTGGTGTGTTACCCCGTAGCCGGCCGGCCCTCTGTTGTTCCCAGGGTGGACGAATTAGCACCTCCTGGTCATAAGATGGTTGTCAGTTATATGTAGGTCAGTATAGGTCAGTGTAGGTCAGTTTAGGTCAATATAGGTCAGTTTAGGTCAGTGTAGGTCAGTATAGGTCAGCGTAGGTCAGTGTAGGTCAGTATAGGTCGTGTGAGGTCAGTTTAGGTCAGTGTAGGTCAGTATAGGTCAGTGTAGGTCAGTTTAGGTCAATATAGGTCAGTGTAGGTCAGTTTAGGTCTGTAGTTGTTGTTATTGACATTATTGTTAAAGTGATGGAAACTGACTACTCTAACGTGACATGGGTAAAAGCAGGTGAGGGCTATGAGGGTGGTGCTGTTGGTAGGTGGGTCATCAAGGTGTGAGGCGGAGGTTAGGTCAGGTCAGGTTAGGTCAGGTCAGGTCAGGTCAGGTCAGGTTAGGTTAGGTTAGGTTAGGTCAGGTTAGGTTAGGTCAGGTTAGGTTAGGTTAGGTTAGGTTAGGTTAGGTTGGGTTAGGGCTAGGTTAGGTTAATCCCAAGGTGAAATAAACTGAGGTGTTCATCTTTCACACACACACACACACACACACACACAGATCCAACTTAAGAACCACCACGGTACTAACTCACACTTAACACACTCCACCACACTAACACACTCCACCACACTTAACACACTCCACCACACTAACACACTCCACCACACTTAACACACTCCACCCTCACTTAACACACTCCACCACACTTAACACACCCACCTCACTTAACACACCCACCACACTAACACACCTCCACCTCACTTATCACACCCACCACACTTATCACACTCCACCACACTTAACACACTCCACCACACCTATCACACTCCACCACACTTAACACTCCACCTAACACACTCCACCTCACACACCCACTTCACTTGCAATCTGTTCCACTGAGTCCATATCTGCCTGAGTGACTTGAGATAACCCTTATACACCCGCTGTTACTGCCAGGCGAAAGATAACCCGAAATAAGCGATGGTAGGAGTTGCTAAGTGCTGATAAAACAAAGCTCTTATCTCCTGCCCCTCCCCCTCCCCCCCACACACACAGCTTATTAACCTTCTTCCCCACAACCACCCACCCAGCTTAACCTCCATCCACCGAGTTTAACCTCCTCTCACCCAGCTTAACCTCCTCCCCTCAACCACCCACCCAGCTTAACCTCCTTCATCCACAACCACCCACCCAGCTTAACCTCCTCCACCCACAACCACCCACCAGCTAAACCTCCTCCACCCACCACTACCCACCCAGCTTAACCTTCTCCACCCACAACCACTCACCAACTTAATCTCCTCCATCCACAACCAACCACCCAGCTTAACCTCCTCCACCCACCCAGCTTAACCTCCACCACCCACCCAGCTTAACCTCCACCACCCACCCAGCTTAACCTCCACCACCCACCCAGCTTAACCTCCACCACCCACCCAGCTTAACCACCTCCACCCACCCAGCTTAACCTCCACCCACCCAGCTTAAACCTCCACCCACCCAGCTTAAACTCCTCCACCCATCCAGCTTAAACTCCTCCACCCACCCAGCTTAACCTCCTCCACCCACCCAGCTTAAACTCCTCCACCCACCTCTGGTCAAGGTTCAAATTCGTGCTAATGAAGCCCCGAGGGTTCCATTTGACCCCTCCCTAGACGCAACTTTACTGACCTAGGCGCCATGGTATCCAATATACCTGGAATGCTGCAAAAAAAATCTTAAGCGTGTAAATTGTAGCCAAAATGGTGAGGTTTTTTTTTTTTTACACGATGGTTTAACTCTTGAATGACGAGGGTTTAATTTTAGAGGACGATGGTTTAACTCTTGAATGACGAGGGTTTAATTTTAGAGGACGGTGGTTTAACACAGTTTCTTACTCATTCATTTATTCTCTTTCTACTCTTTTTCTTTTCTGTTTCGCATCTTTTTTTCTTCTCTTTTTCTCCTCTTCCTCCCATTCTTCTTATCTTTCTTCATATCTTCCATTCCTCCTCTTTCCTCCTTTTCCTCTCTCTTCCAATCCTCTTTTTTTATCATCTCATTCCTCCCTCCTCCTTGTCAGCCTCCCCTCCTTTACTTCTCCTGCTCCCTATGCACTCTTCCCCCTTCTCTCTTCCCCTCCACTCCTCTTCTTACTCCCTCCTTCTTCCTCCAATTCTCTCACCCTCCCTCCTTCTTCCTTTGCCCTTCCTCCTCCCCCTCCCCAGGACTACGTATATATGGTAATTTCACAGCTGCACTATTTCACACACACACACACACATCACACTCACACACACACCCACACCCACACACACACACCCACACACACACACACACACACACAAAAGTTCTCTCATTCCCTCCACTGTTTTATATTCGTTGCTTCCCGTGGTGACTTTGTTTTTCACAGTAATGGTCCGTGTGTCGTAAATCACGAGTTTTTAAACGACCTGGAGAAAAAAAAATATTGTTCAAGACTGTGTTTTCTCTTGGGTTTTAAAAGTGACTCCTTGACAGTGATTGATATACACACACACACACACACACACACGTTGTCTGCCTCCTTCCCTTCCCTCCCTCCCTCCCTCCCTCCCTCTCTCTCCCACCTCCCCCCCTTCTCACGTAACTAAATCTAACCACAAGTATAGAAGACTAACAAGACAGTGCCATACAATAGACAACATTTGTATTTAAACCTTTAAGAACTCAGAGGGTTAAGACACACCTGAGTAGCGAGCACCTGTAATTAACCTGTGTAATACGGTTCACATTTGGAATTAAAATCACTCCTTATGTATTTCTCTTATAAGTAATGTTTTGTTCTGTATTATACTGTATTAATTAGTGTTACAGGAAGGAGATAGGCTGTAGTAAAGATAATTACGAAGGTGTTCTGTGACGTTAATTTATCACGTGTTGGCTTCAAGGGGTATTAACAGTGACATAAGGGGCATTGAGATATAGTTGGTTATGTTATTGTTATAGTGTGTGTGTGTGTGTGTGTGTGTGTGTGTGTGTGTGTACTAGACATTCTGGCCTCGCTGTGTACGTATTTATGTTATTTATATCAAGGCTATCTTCTGTATATATGCGATAACACACAAACCTTGGATGTATGTATGTATGTATGTATATATGTATGTATGTATGTATGTATGTATGTATGTATGTATGTATGTGTATGTATGTATGTATGTATGTATGTATGTATGTATGTATGTATGTATGTATGTGTGTGTGTGTGTGTGTGTGTGTGTGTATGTATGTATGTATGTATGTATGTATGTATGTATGTATGCATGTATGTATGTATATGTATGTATGTATGTATGTATGTATGTATGTATGTATGTATGTATGTATGTATGTATGTATGTATGTGTGTATGTATGTATGTATGTATGTATGTATGTATGTATGTATGTATGTATGTATGTATGTATGTCCTCGTATACACTGACCTCTAATAAGTGTTATGTAAAGCGAGACATAACTGAGTCCTTCGTTAATTAATGAGAGCTCGTTTGGGCTAATTAACGAGGTTGTTTGGTTAATGCCCTAAGGCAGGATGGTGATATTGTCGTCTACCTTAACCATTGGTTGTGCCTGTCTATCATGGTTGCTCTGAGCTTTGTTTCATGGTTGTTGATGGTTGTGTGGTGGTTAATATCTCAAACCAGGATCTTAATCTAACCTAACCTCATCAAATTTAACCTCGCTTTACTTAACCTAACCCGATCTAACATAACCTACCTTATCCTACTTCACCTTTAACCTAACCTAATCTAACTTAACTCAACCTTACCTAACCAAAACACACACACACACACACTACTACTACTACTACTACTACTACTACTACTACTACTACTACTACTACTACTACTACTACTACTATTTTTTTTTTAAATCACAAGGCCTCCAGCCTCCCCCAATAGCCACACCTTTGCCGCTATTTTATTACCTTAAAATTAAATATCCTAATACATAAGTAGCTACCCTGGCTGTGTTGAGTTAGTTGAGCCACAGATCTATGAGGCATTCAGTGACTGTTGCCTCGTTATCAATATCTGCAACTGTTGTCGGTTTTGGGGCCGATGCTCTCGTTCCCCTGAGGCAGAGCAAAGCAGACCTAAGGAGAGAGAAGGACAGTCGACATCTCATCCAGGCTGTAACATAACTTGTGGGCTGCTGTTTCTGTTTGGATAGCACCTCCGCGAGTCTGGCGTAGAAGCATCTTGCACTTGGTCCCATCCCACCAGAGGTTGTGAACACTAGAGGAGTGAAGCTGCCTTGATCAACGTTCTGAATTCTCTCACCGTATGCCCTTATCTTGTCGTTCTCGTTCCTCCTGTGTGCAGCATCGAGAGCTAAGTTACGGTGACATGCGGCCATTGGATAAAAAATCCTGATGTCGAAGAAGGCTCACTGTCCACGCGTCCAGAATCCTTGAGCACTGACATCAACACGGGCTTCGTTGTATGTGTTTGAAGTCCTATGCTGGAAATTCTCACCGTCCAATGGAAGGAGGGTCGGTTCTACCCTGACATCACGGCAGATTTCCTTCCACATATTTGCTGTGAGATCCCTTACTTCGTCATGCCTCATGCATATGAAGCCCCCTTTCTTGCACAGCATGGCGTGATCGACATCATAGGAAGAGCCACACACGCATTGGGAGGGCATACCTTCTACTGGCCTCCCGTACCTTAGAGCAATGGCATCTGTAAATTCTTGTTTATTGAGACTGAAACCATTTGCACTTATCGGTAACGTAGCTAACCAGTTCGAGGCGCCCACCTCCTGTGCTATAGCTATATTTTTTTTAAATTCTCTGGTACTTGCAGCAACAGTTGCTGCAACTTATCACTTTGGCCGTGCTGTCGATCTGTCGGAATGGACTTTCGAATCTTGTTTACTTCACTGGTATCCACCTCCCCAGTTGCGTTCTGAGCTATTATGTGGTCCATGAGGGCTGCCATGAGCTTGACTGAGTTTTGATGTTCGGTGGCAGCAATCTCCTCTGGATTGGTCAATCCCATTCCTCCCAGTCTCGGTGGTAGTGCAAGGAGTGATCTTTCTGCTGGGGTTAAGTGAGGGTGTTTCACTAATTTGGGAATGAAATTGACGCTGATAGCTTCTTCCAGAGGGTGGAGGAGGGGTCCGATATCAGGGATAGTGTGCATCAGGTATTTCCAGCGATGCTTCACTCCATGGGTGAATGCCGCAAAAGCTGCATGTGGCTCTGTGTTAGCAATCTTAGACAGGTCTACTACTATTACTACTACTCCTACTACTTTGCTGTCACTCGAAATCGAGTATGACGATCATCCAGCTATCATACAATGATATGAGTTATTAGGGATGTCACCTTCGTTGGGGAGTTTTAAGGTGACTAAAGAAGCTGGTACGGAAACGGCAGAGTCGTCCACAGATGTTGCACATGTAGGGGGCTACATCGAGTGCGGGGGCGGCAGCGTCTTTCCGGCGTTGGCCCTTGTCTGCCTCGGTTTGCAGTCGGGCTAATTCGAAAGTATTGACACCTTCTCGTGTGGTGCTCCTCCAAGCGTTACTGTGTGGAGTAATCGTCTCCCAGATGAGGGGGTCGATATGACAAGTTTTCAGGTTTGTCTTTAGACTATCCTTATACCTTTTCAGTTGCCCGCCGGCGTTACGTTTACTATTCGTTAGGTGACTGTAAAGTAGCTGCTTTGGCAGTCTACTGTCGTTCATGCAGGTAACATGGCCAGTCCAATGCAGTTGTTCGTGGATAATGGTAGTCTCGATGCTCCTACAGATGGTGTCAAACTCGGAGGATGGATCGTAGACTACGTTAGTGAAAGTTTTCAAGTGCCTTGAGGTGCCTCCTGTATGTGACCCATGTCTCACTGCCATATAGCAGGGTGGGGAGGACCACTGCTCGATATACGTGCAGCTTTGTAGATATTTTTTGCTCCTTACAGCTGAAGACACGGGTACTGAGTCTGCCAAAGGCTTGAGATGCACCTGTGGTCAGATGGTGAATCTCTTCATCGATGTCTGCGGTAGTGAACAGGTACTGAAAGTGGGTAACATTAGAGAGGGTAGTACCGTTAAGCT
The DNA here is from genome assembly GCF_018991925.1 of Homarus americanus. Lineage (NCBI taxonomy): Eukaryota > Metazoa > Arthropoda > Malacostraca > Decapoda > Nephropidae > Homarus > Homarus americanus. The sequence goes on along the minus strand of NW_024735301.1, from coordinate 78,130 downwards.
GGATGGATGGTGGAGGCCTCTCTGAACCAGGAGCAGGCTGAAAGAGAGTCTGAGTCTTACGTACATTCACCACAAGGCCGAATTGGGCATATGCATCTGTGTAGCTGTTCAGGATCTCTTGTAGGTCGCGTTCATTGAGAACGATGAGGGTGAGGTCGTCTGCATACTGAAGTTTAGTAATGGAAGCTGCCGACACCTTTGTTCCTGCCTGGAGTCGTCTTATGTTGAAAAGACCCTTCATCCGATTCTCGATGTCCACTTCGCCGGCTAAATTGGCACTGGCACGAGTAATGAAGGCAGCCAAGAAAATTGAAGAGAGAGTTGGTGCCAGTACACACCCTTGTTTAACCCCCGTTTGGATGGGGAAGAACTCAGACTGGGTGCCATTGTGCAGGACACTACCGCTCATGTCATCATGGAGTTGCCTCACAATGGCGGTGAATTTTGGTGGGCTCCAAAACGGTTGAGCATCCACCTGAGGGCTTCTCTGTTGACTGAGTCGAAGGCCTTGGTTAGGTCGATGAAGGCCATGTACAGGTCACGACGCTGTTCTCTGCACTTTTCTTGTATCTGGCGCGCAGCAAAAATTCATGTCGGTGGTGCCACGTGAAGGTCTAAAGCCACATTGAGATTCTGGGAGGAAGTTTTCCGCTTCAGGAAGAAGTCTGTTTTGGAGGACTCGGGCGATAATCTTGCCAGCTACGGACAGCAGCGAGATCCCGCGGTAGTTGCTACAGTCTGACCGGTCTCTCTTGTTCTTATAAATATTGACAATGGAGGCGTCTTTAAGAGCTTGGGGGGATTTCCTCCTTTTCCCATATATTCTCCAGGAGAGAGTGAAGACGGCTGGTAAGAAGAGGTCCTCCTGCTTTTTACACCTCGGCTGGGATTCCATCAGGACTTAAGGCTTTGAGGTTTTCATCTGTTTGGTGGCAGTAGCTACCTCATCCAGGGATGGAGAATAACTGAGGTGGGTCAGCTCTGGATGCTGAGGGACCTGCTGGGTAGTCAGGCCATCCACACACACACACACACACATGCCACACACACATGCCACACACACACATGCCACACACACACACTCTTGTTGTACCACCGTCTACACACAAAGTTTTTTTACACTCTGTGGTCGAGTCATCGCTGCACCAAATGGACAAATTCTCTTTTTTTTTTTCCTTTTTTTTTCATTTGCCAGAGGTGCACCACTCAAGCCTACTGTCTACTGCCCACACTCAATCAAGTTGGGGGAAATGGATGGTTGGGGAAATACTGTGATTTCTAGCTAGTGGTGGGGATATTTTTTGTTAGTGGTGGGGAAAATTTTGTGGTTTCTAGCTATTGGTAGGGGTAAATAATATTGTTTTGTATTTTTTGCTTATGGTGGGGGAGGAATTTACGGAGCTGGGAAATAATGAAATGACCTCAAGCTGGGAAGGTATTATCAGGGCATAACATTAACACTGTACTATCCATTCAATACTATTTTAAGATCGAAAACAAATTACAAAATAAATACTCTTTCAATAACTAAACAATAGCCACAAAAATACGACCAAAAAAAATCACAAATTATTTTCTCCAGATCTAGAAATTAAAAAAATAAATTAAATAACAATTACCTGTATTTGCCAATGACCTCCAGGTGAAACTTGACGTAAAATAAGATGAAATAAATTATATTATTAGTTTGTAATTTTAACCTAGGAAAAATATTACCTGCTGATATTTGTTCCTGGTTAGGTTAGGTTAGGTTAGGTTTGGTTATATTTGGTTAGGTTAGGTTTGGTTAGGTTATATTTGGTTAGGTTATATTTGGTTTGGTTATATTTGGTTAGGTTAGGTTACGTTATATTTGGTTAGGTTAGGTTTGGTTACGTTATATTTGGTTACGTTAGGTTTGGTTACGTTATATTTGGTTAGGTTAGGTTTGGTTAGGTTATATTTGGTTAGGTTATATTTGGTTAGGTTAGGTTTGGTTATATTTAGTTAGGTTAGTGTCAGTGCGGCTTATCATCAAGTGAGATAAGCTAGGGTGTCTCTTCTTCAGGTAATACTAATATACCCTGACGCTCCCGCTGCTGTTCCGGTAAGTGACAGTCTTGTGATACTAAGTCAGGGTTGTGTCGGGGAGTTTTCGCCAAGTGGAGACTGTGATAAGCCCTGGAGAGGTGCCGAGGAAATGGACCCCAGTCTTAATAGGCCCTCATGTAATCTGATCTGATCTCTTAGGATTAAACTCCATCATGGCTTGACTCCTTTAGATGAGGGGACCATTAGAACGGAACCTATTAGAAGTGGGCCCATTAGAACGGAAATCTATTAGAACGGAACCTATTAGAAGTGGGCCCATTAGAACAGAAACGCATTAGAAGTGGGGCCCATTAGAACGGAAACCCACTAGAACGGAACCTATTAGAAGTGGGCCCATTAGAACGGAAACCTATTAGAACGGAACCTATTAGAAGTGGGGCCCATTAGAGCAGATACGCATTAGAAGTGGGGCCCATTAGAACGGAAACCCACTAGAACGGAACCTATTAGAAGTGGGCCCATTAGAACGGAAACCTATTAGAACGGAACCTATTAGAAGTGGGGCCCATTAGAACAGAAACGCATTAGAAGTGGGGCCCATTAGAGAACGGAACCTATTAGAAGTGGGCCCATTAGAACGGAAACCTATTAGAACGGAACCTATTAGAAGTGGGGCCCATTAGAACAGAAATGCATTAGAAGTGGGGCCCATTAGAACGGAAACCTATTAGAAGTGGGGCCTACTAGAAATGAGACTCATTAACAATGAGACCAATTAGGGCCGGGAGCCATTAGGAGAAGGCCCCAATCCCCAGTGGTTATATTAGTTGAGTGTCCCATTTAACCAATCACTTGCTGTGGAGACTACGTGTGTGTGTGTGTGTGTGTGTGTGTACTAGAGTGTGTTATCCCAGTATTAGCCAATCCTAGAACTGAACACACACACACACACACACACACAGAGGCGGGAGGTAGAGCTATGGAACAATCGGTGTGTGTGGAAAGAGATATCAGCACTAGAGGGTCATGTAATATAGCGCTACACCACCACCACCACCACCACTTGGACTCGGAACCTAACCTAACTTAACCTGATCTGACCTAACCAGAGCTGACCTAATCTAACCTGACCTGAACTGTCCTTACTTAACCTAACCTAACCCTATCCACAGTTTATGGTTAGTATTATATTTACGTCAGGTGTAAGGTGTGAGGTATTCAATAACAGGATAGGAGGAGATAGGTTGTTGGTGAACTACAGCCTACGACCCTATTAGTGACACACCTTTATGACAGGTATGAGACAGGTATCAAGGAGGTTACCGTCTCCACCAACCCAGACAGACCAACACGACCACCTAGGGCTTATGGGTCGTGTAGTCGTCCACACCAGCTGTAAAAAAATGACTCCTCGGCTATTACTGTTGGTCATAAAGTGTTGGATGGAGTCGGTGCTTGTGACTAATACACTTGGTGGGGGTAGTGGTGGGGTGTGGGGGTAGTGGTGGGGTAAGTAGTGGTAGTGGTGGGGTAGTGGTGGGGTAGAGTAGTGGTGTGGATGATGGTGTTGGGGCGAGGTGATGTAACGACTGACGCGTGTTGGGAGGGTGTGGAGGGAGGGGTAAGAGAGGTGTGGAGCTGGGAGGTGTGGAGGGAGGGGTAAGAGAGGAGGTGTGGAGGGGGGAGATGGATATGATGGGGGAGGGTGTGGAGGGAGGGTGTGGAGGGGCAGGTAAGAGAGGTGTGGAGGAGGAGGGAAGATGGATATGATGGGGAGGGTGTGGAGGGAAGAGAGGTGTGGAGGAGGGGGAGGCTGTGGAGTGGTGAGGTGTGTAGTGAAGAAGGCTGTAGGTCAGATGGTCCCAGTCCGACCAGGTCCTTAGTAGGATTCACCTGAAGATTAGGAACCTCTGTTTATTTTACCTGATGATGAAAGATCCTAGCCAACCTAACTTAACCTAACTAACCTAACCTAATCTACCCTCTAGGTGGAGATGGGGGCAGCAGGTGAGGTAGGGCAGCAGGTGAGGGGTGAGGCAGCAGGTGATGGGTGGGCAGCAGGTGAGGGTGAGGCAGCAGGTGAGGGGTGAGGCAGCAGGTGAGGGTGAGGCAGCAGGTGAGGGGTGAGGCAGGGGTGAGGGCTGAGAGAGCAGGTGAGGGCTGAGGCAGCAGGTGAGGGTGAGGCAGCATGTGAGGGGGTGAGGCAGCAGGTGAGGGGTGGGCAGCAGTGATGGGTGAGGCAGCAGGTGATGGGTGGAGCAGCAGCAGGTGAGGGGGTGAGGCAGCAGGTGAGGGGTGAGGCAGCAGGTGAGGGGTGAGGCAGCAGGTGAGGGGTGAGGCAGCAGGTGAGGGGTGAGGCAGCAGGTGAGGGGTGAGGCAGCAGGTGAAGGGTGAGGTAGCAGGTGAGGGGTATTAGATAACACCTCAGACTTGCCGCGTCTTGGGTAACCTGACTCCTGGACACTCCCCCCCCCTCCTCCGCTAACCATTTGCACGTGCTATATTTATCTCACCTAACCTAACCTAACCTAACTATCTCCTTCTCTTATTACCCACTCCTCTTCCATCACGTCTAGGAATCATTCTAAAATAGATATGTTAGGCCTCACCAGTTTTTCTAATAATGGTTGCCCTCGAAATCTAGGATTGCTGACCCATCGGCCACCTAGGCGTGAATTTGTTTAAGGTGTAGAAGCTGTCGCCAACACAACAACCACACCCTACGTTAACGAGTTGCTTGACCCAGTGTCATGGAATAGTCTGAGAAGACCGGACAACTCGCCAGCTGCACTGGCTAACCATTACCTCGAAATACGATCCGCAAATCGATTAACATCCAGGTTCCCAATTACTGCTGGGTAGACAGAGGCGGAAGCCACACATCCACAACATTGCTAAAGCTGCCTCCCGAAAGTTGTGAATGCTGTACAGATGCCGTAGCTACTGCACTCCTGAGCAGTTGCTTCAAGTATATAAGGGATTCATTGGGTCCACTTGGAGTACTGCTCTCATATCTGGGGTGGCTCTTCTTGTGTCCAACTGTTAGATAGGGTGGAATCAAAGGCATTTCGTCTTATTAACTCTCCTCCTTTAGTTGACAATCTCTCTTCCCTTTCTCTTCGCCGCAATGTTGCTTCACTCTCTCTCTTTTACAGGTACTTTAACGAACATTGTTCGGTGGATTTGGCATCCTGTGTACCGCCGGCAAGGCCGTGGGCTCGTAACACACGTCTTGCCCGCGGTGCCCACCGTTTCTCTGTGGATGTCGGTCACACTAGAATAACCCGTTATAGTACCTCCTTCTTTCCTCACACAGCCAAACTGTGGAATGCTCTGCCTTCTTCTGTGTTTCCATACTCTATACAATCTGTCTCACTTTAAAAAGCTGGTTTTCCGGCATCTTCGTGGTGTAGATTAATATAACATTTTCCTTTTTCTATTTTAATTTCTTTTTACTCTTATTTTTCGCCCCCCTTGTGGGTCGATGACCTGTGCCGGGTATATTCGTAAATATATATATATATATATATATATATATATATATATATATATATATATATATATATATATATATATATATATATTTCATTAGCCCATAAAGCGCGCAGACTTCTACATGTAATCAACAACCTCACCCCGCCAGAGCTCGAACCCACGATCTTATGTGTGTGACCAGGGAACGCTACCTCTAGACCACCAGGACACTAAAAGCATTCCTAGACTTTGTTATATTTCACACAGAGCCTGTTCATCGAGCTTATGGCGCCGTGAATCTCGAAGCCGTATTTGGTAAACCTTACTCTGATCACCTAAGAGGCACGGGTATACCCCAATTGGAGGTTCACGGCGCCATAAGCTCCAGGGATGCAGACATCGTCTTTACCCCCGCACGAGACAAGTGTACTCCGTCACGACTGTACAGGTAGTAGTGGCCATAGAATCGTTGCCAGCTATCAATGAATGCCCAACCATTGTTTGCACAATGTTTTTCCAGTCGGCAATTTATAGCAATTGCCCTGGACAGCCATTCACCACCAACCCCTCTTCTAGGCAAGACACCACATACTATCGGGATCCCTCCCCTATCTCTTAACTTTCCCCAGCGCCTCCCTATACCTCTTGAAAAGTTCCTCACTCCTAACCTTTCCTATGTTGTTTCCTCCCACACTAAGACACACTACTGGATTGGTACCCTCCCCTGACAAAACCCTGTCTAACCTCTCGGCTACATGCCCTATCCCAGCCCCAGGAAAACACACCCTAGTCCTACGTTTCCTATCTCTTGCACAAAGAGTCCTATCTAAGAATCTCACCTGGCTGTCCCCAACTCCCACGACCTTACCACTGGGCAGGGTTTGTACAACTGCCCTTTCCTCTCCTTGCACCATACCGTCCTGCCTCTTCTCTTCCCCGCCAGCTTCCTCCAGCACCTGGTTAGGGTTACTACACTCCACACCCTGGTCAGCTTGGAGACAACTACTCTCCACGCCTGCTCCTCCTTCGCAGGTGTCCTGCTAGGCAGGACACCTACCTGAAGGAGTTCAGTCCTGAGGGCTTCATTTTCCCCCTTTAGTGCGTCAATCTCACAGGGAGGCAGGCATGGAAGCAGGGGAGGCAAGCATGGAAGCAGGGAGGCAGGCATGGAAGGCAGGCATGAGGGGAGGCAGGCATGCAAGCAGGGAGGCAGGCATGGAAGCAGGGAGGCAGGCATGGAAGCAGGGAGGCAGGCATGCAAGCAGGGAGGCAGGCATGGAAGCAGGGAGGCAGGCAAGCAAGCAGGGAGGCAGGCAGGAGGGGGGGAACTGAGCCCCAACATACTCGCTGGTTGTAGTAAGAGGAGGAGGGTGGCCAGGTGTCAGGTGAGAGCCACGTAGTCCACCTGGGGGAGAGTTAGTCCACCTGGGGGAGAGTTAGTCTACCTGGGGAGAGTTAGTCCACCTGGGGGAGAGTTAGTCTAATTTGGGGAGAGTTAGTCCACCTGGGGAGATAGTCTTCCTGGGGAGAGTTGAATTCTCCTGGGGAGGAGTTGGGTCCACCTGGGGGAGAGTTAGCTCCACCTGGGGAGAGTTAGGCCCACCTGGGGAGAGTTAGGTCCACCAGAGAGTTGCCTTCCTGGGGAGAGTTAGTCTACCTGGGAGAGTTAGTCCACCTGTGGGAGAGTTAGTCTACCTGTGAGAGTTAGTCCACCTGGGGAGAGTTAGTCCACCTGGGGAGAGTTAGTCCACCTGGGGAGAGTTAGTCTTCCTGGGAAGAGTTAGTCCACCTGGGGGAGAGTTAGTCCACCTGGAGAGAGTTAGTCTACCTGGGAGGGTTTTTCTTGCCTGGATACATTATCGCCCTGGTGTTGGTTTATCTGGCGGAACGGTCTGAAACTCCCCAGTTAGGTTAGGTTAGGTTAGGTTAGGTTAGATCAGATCAGATCAGATCAGATCAGATCATTATTACTATCTGTAATTATGTAAATTATTTTTGCGGTGTTGACCTAACCTAACCTAAACCTAACTGGGGGAGCTGTCAGGCAGTTTATGTACAGCGGTCTGAGGGTTACCACCACGCATGCGCATAATGAGGAGGAAAGAGGCTCAGATTGGGCACCTCCCAGCCCGCTACACCGGCTGAGGTTATGGGTGGTAGTTCGCCTGGTTACTCCCACCGACGATGACGAGGATGTTAACGACGAGGTCAATAATGAAGACGACTACCATGACGAGAACAATGACGAGGACCACGATGAAGACGATGACGAAGGCGATGACGAAGACGAAGGCGATGACGAAGACGAAGGCGATAACAAGAACAATGACAAGGACAAGAACGACGACCAGGACAAAAACCACGACGAAGATGATGACGACCACGACGACCACGACACTGCAACGAGTAGGGTTTACCGCCTTCTATAACCGTGTGTGTAAGTACTAATGCTCTAGCGTGTATACCTCGAGAACAGACAGGCCTTTAGTGTTTATACTTAGTAGATATACGAGTATTAATGTCATGGGGTCAAGGAGGTCAAGAGGTTAAGGGGTCATGGGGTCAAGGTCACAGCTCTTATAAAGATTCAATCCTGGATGAGTTTTACACCTCCCTCAAGTGCAGTTTCAGGTCTAGGAGGGAGGGGGGACGAGAGGAAGGGAGGAAGGAAGGAAGGAGGAGATAGAGAGAGGAAGGAGGGAGGGAAGGGAAAGGAAGAGAAGGCAGGTCGTTTTGAGATCCTCGTCTACTCTTAAGGAAAATGAAAATATTATTAACAACTGTTGCCTTTAAGACTCTCTCTCTCTCTCTCTCTCTCTCTCTCTCTCTCTCTCTCTCTCTCTCTCTCTCTCTCTCTCTCTCTCTCTCCAAGTCACCACGTGAGGGCACAGGGAGACTATGCCGGGTTGATGCGTGAAGTTCTTGTTTCTAAAGCCGATTATACGTAACCTAACCTAACCTAACCTACCATAACTCAGCGTAACACAACACTTAACATGCTTAATCTAATGTAACCTAACTTACAGCCTAACCTCATCTAACCTAAAACCTAACCTAACACAAGGAGAGGAGGGGGGAGGGGGGGGGGGGGGGGGGGGGGGGGGGGGGGGGGGGGAAGAGAAGGGAAGAAGGAAGAAGGAAGGAAGGAAGGAAGAAGAAGGGAAGGGGAAGGAAGGAAGGAAGGAAGGAAGGAAGAAGGGGGGGGGGGGGGGGGGGGGGGGGGGGGGGGGGGGGGGGGGGGGAGGAGAGAGAGGACTGGTGGGTGGTTGGGTGATTTGATTTATCGACTTTGGTAGGTGGGATGGTGGTAACGTTAATTTTGCGTAAAGTGAAAACAACACTCGCTTCCTGTCCTTAGAGTATCAAGTTCACGCACAGGGCACCCTAAATCGACCCAGCTGTGAGGAGGCACCTAACTTTACAATTGAGGAAGTGAAAGTAGTCAAGTGGAGTGCCGGCCGGCCAGACTGCCTCCTTGTATATTAAAGACCGTGTGTGTGTGTACAGGTGTATGTATGTATAGTGTGACACGGGGTAACTCACACCTCCGTCTTGGCACCGACCAGCTTTCACTAAGCTTCGTGGCTGACCTCTGACCCCAGCGTGACTCATCCTCCCTCCACCCCTCCCTCCCTTCACCTTCCCCTCCCCTCACCTCCACCCCTCCCTCACCTCCCCCCTCCCCTCACTTCCCCCCTCACACTCCTCCTGGTGACACGTGCCCCCTCACCTGTGTACACCTGTCACTCTGCCTCTCACATGTCCAAAACTCTATTTGACTAATTTCCAGTCAACCCTTCAGATTAATTAGCTCTTCTCTTAGGACACCTTTGTGTGTGTGTGTGTGTGTGTGTGTGTGTGTGTGTGTGTTGTGGGCAGTTTTCTTTTATGTGACAATTTCTCAAACAAAAAACTTTTCATTTTAATTAGCTCTGTGTCTTTGTTTATCTTCTAAGGCTGAGCCAAGTGGGCCCAGATCTGAGTCTTATTAGGGTGTAACCTAACCCTACTTACCATAACCTAACCCTACTTACCATAACCTAACCCTACTTACCATAACCTAACCCTACTTACCATAACTAACCTACTTCCCCTAACCCTACTTACCATAACTAACCCTACTTACCGTAACCTAACCCTACTTACCATAACCTAACCCTACTTACCATAACCTAACCTACTTGCTAACCTAACCACTTACCATAACCTAACCCTACTTACCGTAACCTAACCCTACTTACCGTAACCTAACCCTACTTACCATAACCTAACCCTACTTACCGTAACCTAACCCTACTTACCATAACCTAGCAACCTATTTTAACCTTAACACTAACGTATCGTAACCCAACCCAACCCAACCTGCAACCCTAAACTACCGTCACCTAACCTAACCAGTAAAAGTTGGAGCCCATTACCCTCCAAATTTAATAGTTCAAATTGTTGGTTAAATTGGAGCCTGACACAAATAGGGCCAATTAGGACAGTGACCTAATTAAACGGCCAAACCCTGCAGTCAACCCCGTGTTTTATTATTTTCAATTTATATTTATTATTTATTTATTTATTTTTATTTATTTTATAAGATACAAATTCTAATGATATTTTTTTTTCCTTTACAGGTAAGTACAGTGGAGGGTGGACGCCTCTTGAGTGTTGTTCACTATTGGCAGACTGAGACGGCTCTTGTTGTGGTATTGTCTGGAGCTCTGAAGGTCAAGTACGAGGTCAAGTACGAGTATTGTTGTTATGTATTTTGATGTGTGTGTGTGGTTTAATGGATTGAGGTACAGTAAATATAATGGTGAGTTTTTTGTTTAATCGCAGACGTAAATAGATGTTTTTTTTTTTTTTGCTTAGGTTCGTGATTTTTTCTCCCTTTCTCTGTTCCCAATTCTCTCTTTCTTTCTCTTTATCACCTTTTATCTCTCTCTCTCTCTCTCTCAAACCATGTCTGAGGATGCATAAACTAAGAAAATAGTTAACGAGATAGAAGTAAATGACATATATAGTTACCTGATAATAATGTATATAAGTTACCTGTCACAATGTATATAGATGTTCATTAATTTATATGATATAGAGCCGACTAAAAATGGAACAGATTACCTTGGTTACATTAGATAGTTATTATATATATATTGTGTTTTGATGTGAGATTATAAGGAAAGTATTGTAGTTTTAGAGAAGAATTTGGTTAAAGAATGCAAAAATATGGTATTTTTTCATTGGTGTTTTAAAGAATGCACAAATTAGGGTCTTTTTTCATTAGTGCTTCAGAAAATGCAAAAAAAAAAGGTCTTTTTCATGAATGTTTAATAATTTTTTTTTATATGTACTGTATATACTGCAATACGAGTCCTTATATACCTGACATAACACAAACATCTTAGGAACCCATATCAAGGATGACGTCAGAGTTACATTAGTGTTTTATTGATGATATACGTGACAAAAAATTATTTAAGTGTTTAATGAATATCTACTTTGTGTGTGTGTGTGTGTGTGTGTGTGTGTGTGTGTGTGTGTAAAATTTATCTATATACTGTACATATTTCCACACGTGTATACACTATACAGGTATCCATATACTCACACACCTTCCACATGCCAAAATATAATTCCAAAATATTGACATGTTCAAAATTACACATATGAAAGCTTTATTCACACACATGACTGTAAATCCATAGATGGTGTTAGGTTAGGTTAGGTATATGTTGAGTCAGTTGTTTAGCACTATCACAGCTGCGCCTCTTGAGTTCAGGTGTGTGTGTGTGTGTGTGTGTGTGTGTGTGTGTGTGTGTGTGTGTGTGTGTGTGTGTGTGTAAATTGTATAGTCGCAGGTGTTTGTCTCAGGTTTTTCCGCAGGTGTGGTAGACAGTGTGTATGTTTGGGGGGGTGATGGTTGTGGGGGTGTGTATGGGGAAGTGTGTGTGTGTGTGTATGTGTGTGTGAGTTAGAGTGGTTGTGTTGAGGAGGTGTGTGTGAGGGTGTGGTAAGGGAAGAGTGTGGTGATGGGGGTGGTCTCTGTTAGGTCATTCTGGGTGTGAAACTTCCATAAACCTCATACATATACATAATGAGGGGGAGAGGAATATAAGGGGGAAGAGAGGAATATAAGGGGGAGAGACAGGAGGGAGGAGGGAGAGAGAGTTGATTCATGAGGGTGAAGGTAACGGAGGAATTAGGCTTTGAGGCTGTATCGCCGGTTTCCCTATCCACACACCACCCCACACAACCACCCACCACCACACACACCACCACACACCTCACCACACACCCCACACACCACCACACACCCCACCACACCACCCACCACACCACCACCACAACCACACCCACCACACCACACACCACACCCCCACCCACACACACCTCACCACACACTCACCACACACACCACACTCACCACACACCACCACACCACCACCACACACCGCACACACTCACCACACATCCTCACCCTCTCCTCTCTCCTGCTTCTTAATCCTTCATTTCTTGTCTCTCCTTCCTGCTTTCTGTCTCGCCTCTCACTATCTCACCTTCTCCTACATTCTGCCAATTACGTCTCTCTCTCTCTCAGTTCTCTTCTCCTTTATCTTGTTTTCACTTTTTAATTCTCTCTGAAACGTTGAGGTAATGGTAGGCTTTTGTGTGTGTGTGTGTGTGTGTGTGTGTGTGTGTGTGTGTGTGTGTGCTGTGTGTGTGTGTGTGTGTGTGTGTGTGTGTGTGTGTGTGTGTGTGTGTGTGTGTGTGTGTGTGTGTGTGTGTGTGTGTGTGTGTGTGTGTGTGTGTGTGTGTGTGTGTGTGTGTGTGTGTGTGTGTGTGTGTGTGTGTGTGTGTGTGTGTGTGTGTGTGTGTGTGTGTGTGTGTGTGTGTGTGTGTGTGTGTGTGTGTGTGTGTGTGTGTGTGTGTGTGTGTGTGTGTGTGTGTGTGTGTGTGTGTGTGTGTGTGGTAATATTTTCCTTATGGTTGGGTTGAGTTAGGTTAGAGTTAGGTTAGTTAGGTTAGGTTAGGTTAGGTTAGGTTAGGTTAGGTTAGGTTAGGTTAGGTTAGGTTGTAGTTGGTTAGGTGTAGGGGTTAGGTTAGGTTAGGTTAGTTAGGTTAGGAGGGTTGTGTTTGGTTGGTTAGGTTGGTTGTTAGGTTGGGGTGAGTTAATTTAGGTTCGTCTAACTTAGCTTAACTTAGATTAAATAGCTCCTACACAACTAAGACATCCTTGAACTGCAGGTCAAGAGAGGTCAGAGGTCAAGGAGAATGTGACCCACAAGAAGGAAGTGTGTATCTATCGGGTGTCTCATGAAGATTAGACACCCCAGCTTATTTTACCTGACGATTAAATAACCTAACCTCCTACCTAACCTGACCTAACCTAACCTAACCTAACCTAACCTAACCTAACCTAACCTAACCTAACCTAACTTAATGTAACCAAACCTAAGGCATTAATACTGAAAAGATTAAACACAACGATAGGAAGGAAGGAAGGAAGGAAGGAAGAGGAATGAAGGAAGGAGGAAGGAAGGAAGGAGGAGGAGGAGGAAGGAAGGAAGGAAGATTAAGGAGGTTTTATTGTGATTTTTTGCTAATTATTTTCGCTGCGTTGGAAGTTTTTTACACTAAAATTTTGGACACCTTCATGGTTCGCCTCTTCTTCCACCTCACCTCTCCCATTATCCACACCCTCATGGTTCACCTCTTCCACCTCACCTCTTTCATTATCCACATGCTCGTGACCCCCATGCTCCACCATCCACACCACCCACACCCCGCTCCATCCATCCACACCACCACGGCCTCCTCCTCCGCCACTTCACCTCCACCATCCAACCCTGTCATGCTCCCTCTCTGCCTGTCACGTCACCTGTCATATCTCTGTCCAGACTCAAGTAACGTCTCTTCCGTTTTTGTTACATTTTCCCCTATCACGTTACGTCAGCTAAGCCTCTGCCACTCCTGACTTGACTGTTAGTTGTTTTATCTTCTGAGGGATGATTTCGTCTTCAAACGCACCCTAATATACGGTACTTCTCGCCAGTGTTCAAAGGCTGGTATTTGGGGATGCTGTGGCTGAGTGGATAATTGTACTCGCCTCCCGTCCTAAAGGCCCATGGTTCGAGCCACCTAGTTAAGAATACGTACCCACACGACCGATCAGTACCAAGGAGTGTTAGTTACAAAACTTGCGAGGTCATCCTAAAACTATATCTTGCGCTTGTGAGACCACACTTGGATTGCGCAGTTCAGTTCTGTCACCGTATTACAGAATGGATATAGAACTAGAAAGAATTCAGAGGAGAATGACAAGACTAATCCCGGATATTAGGAACCTTGAGTACAGAGACAGGTTAAAGCATCTTAATTTGCACTCCTCGAGAGACGTAGAGTGAGGGCGATATGATAGAGGTGTATAAATGGAAGTCAGGGCTGAACAAAGGGGACATTACAAAGGTACTCAAACTATCCACCAGAGCGAACTCGAAACAATGGTTTTAAATTAGACAAAATTAGATTGGCACGAAATAGGTAAACACTGGTTTGGAAATAGAGTAGTGGACGAGTGGAACGTTACCAACATCATCATTAACTAGAATACGAATAGCTTCATAGGTTGGATGGATATATGAGCGATAGGGGGGTGTTAACGGGACTGCCCAGTATGGACCGCTGCAGTTTCATCCATTCTTATATTTTTTGTGTTTTTGGACATGTTTACCCTTTGGTTTTGGAAAATTTGTTACAGGACAAATCTTTTTTTTCGGCTGTTTTAATGATTTTGTTTTCATCTGTTTTCTTTTTGTTTTTATTTAATAATTTTTTACATGTTACTTTATTATTTATTTACTGTCTGTTTATACTAAGTTTTGTTCTATTTTCTGTTATTCTGTTTTATTCTGTTTTGTGATCTTTTTTTTCGTGTTTTAATCCGATTACATTTTGGTATTTTTTCCTTGACTTTTCTTTTGGCATTTTCCTTTAGTTTTTCCTTTTTCACATTTTTCTGCATTATTTGTCCTTATTTTAGTTCTCCTGTGTGTTAGTTTATTATGTATTGTGCATCTAATTATATTTTGTTGTCTTTCGTTATTCTGTCTATCTGTTTCTCTATATTATTCATGTTCTCTTTTATCTCCATATACCGCATATTTTATCTCTCTCTCTCTCTCTCTCTCTCAAGGATATTACAGAGGGTCAAGGACTTGTATAAGGTTATCTGCTAGCTTGTGTGTGTGTGTGTGTGTGTGTGTGTGTGTGTGTGTGTGTGTGTGTGTGTGTGTGTGTGTGTGTGTGCGCTGTTCCTTACGTTCACTTGACCCCTGACAACCCCACACACACATATGTACCTGGAAAATACACACACACACACACACACACTGTACTTAAAACTTATTTAATTGCCTTTTCATAACACTAAGGCAAAACTTTTCCTTTGGTGGTTCCGTGTTTAGAATTTACTGCAGGTGGACGCTGGCCCGGTGTGTGAGTCGGGTTTTTTTTTTTTGCCGTGTTTTAGTGAAATTACGTTTGTGTCACGCCTGGCTACACACACACACACACACACACACACACACACACACACACACACAACTCCTAACAGCAACCCCGTAAAATTGCCGTAGTATCCCATTGAAAATTACTACAGCGTTACGTTTTCTTTTGATGTCTTAGCTCCTCATTGGGATTCATATGTTAGCTCAGTCCCAATAGGTCGACAATCCCAATAGGTCCTTACCCATAATAGGTTAAATTCGATTCAGAACCAATTAAACCCAATCGGTCCCAAATCACAGGTGAAACTCCCTAAAGAACCCATGAGTACAGAACCTATTTAGCCAACAACAGCCTCTCACAGCATCACTGGAGTGTAGTCACTGTAGACTATTAGCATCACCAGCCACTGTAGAGGAGGCATCAAGGTGACCACAGATTATCTTAATTATACAGCCCATTGGAGTGAAGACAATCTACAGCCTCTTTAGGTAGTTTCTCTTGTGTACTGTAGTTATCTCTTGTTGTCTCTCGCTACACAGGTGATGTTCTCTCTCTCTCTCTCTCTCTCTCTCTCTCTCGTTTCGGCCGATTAATTCTCTTGTTTGTGTCGATATTCATTAGCAAGGATGGCCTGTGGTGAGCTGTCTGTCCGTCTCTCTCTTGTTTCTGGTTTGCTTGAGACAGCTATTGTAGGTGTTGTCAGCTGTTGTGTCCAGTCTCCTTTCTTTCTTTCTGTATGAATGAGGTTGGGGAAATCTGCAGGAAGTGACTGATATCAGGATCTGTAACCTAACCTAATCCTAACCTAATCTAAACCTAACCTAAACCTAATCCTAACCCACTAAACCTAACCTAACCTAACCTAACCTAACCTAATCTAAACCTAACCTAAACCTAACCTAACCTAACCTAACCTAATCTAAACCTAACCTAATCTAATCTAATCTAAACCTAACCTAACCTAATCTAATCTAATTCACCTGTCCTGACGTAAATGAAATACGCTGGGGTGTTTAATCTTCACGTAAAATAAGCTGGGGTGTCTAATTCACGTAAAATAAGCTGGGGTGCCTAATCTTCACGTAAAATAAGCTGGGGTGCCTAATCTTCACGTAAAATAAGCTGGGGTGCCTAATCTTCACGTAAAATAAGTTGGTGCCTAATCTTCACGTAAATAAGCTGGGGTGCCTAATCTTCACGTAAAATAAGCAGGGGTGCCTAATTCACGTAAATGTGGGTGAATACGTAAAGTGGGGTCTAATTACGTAAATAAGCTGGGGTGTCTAATCTTCACGTAAGCTGGGTCACCACTGCCCACGTGTTGAGACCTGAACATAACACCGACCAGCATAGGTACACCTGGTGGCCGCCTACCTGTTGCTAAATTAGTGCAGGATATTTGTGATACATTGTTTTTAAATGTTGAGTGAGCCAGCTGTGAATGATTGTTTTTTGAGAGATGTGTGTGTGGGAGGGTGTGGGTCGGGTATGTGTGGGTGTGTGTGTGTGGGTTGTGTGTGTGTGTGGGGGCGGGGTTGTGTTTGGGAGGAGCTTATGTTGTGTGTGTTAAGACCATAAACCTTCACTGTGTCACTCACCTCAGCGGTCGTTACCACAGGACACACAACACCTGTAGGTCATTCTTCTCATACTAATTAATATACCTGTAATAACCTAACCTAGCCTAACCTAACCTAACCTTAACTTAACTTGTAATAACCCAATCTAACCTAAAACCCCCCACTTACTGTAACGAGCATTAGTATTGTACAGGCAAATGGGACACTGGATATATACACCTACAGCTGTCGCCCTAAATGACCTTAATTAACATGGGTAAGGTGTTGAGAGGTGATAACCATTAAGAGACGACTGGACAAGTGATGGGCGGAACAAGATGTCACCACCTGCCCTGCCCCCTTCACTACCAACGTGGGTGTTGTAGGGGGGTGCTAGGTAGAGGTGAGAAAGAAAATGTAGAAGTGAGGTAGAAAGAGGTGAGGTAGATTGATGTAGAGGTTAAGTAGATGAGAGATAGAGGTTAGTTACATTGAGATAGGTATAAGGTAGATGTCAGGTCAGGTTTGAGGTCAGGTCAGGTTGATAAAGGATAGATATGAAGTATAGTTGGAGTAAATTAACGTAGATATAAAGTAGAATATGTGAACAGGTGTAAAAAAATCGCATTAAAATACAGGTAAGATTACAATAATATATTGAACCAATTAAATAAGGCTTTACATGACCTTTGACCTCTATAGAAACACAAATCGTTTCCTCTTACAAAAAAAATTAAGGCGTATTTATGCCTATTTTCACCTTAATTGACCTCAGTATGACCTTAATTGATCCCAGATTGACCTAACACCTGTGACCTTAATTGACCCCCGGATTGACCTAACACCTGTGACCTTAGAGAACCTTTGTGAAAGTTTAAATTAATTATATAATTGGTAAGAAAGTGAACCTGTTGAGGTAAAAGTCTGAGAAGTTTTTAATTAATTAGGCCAGGTATGATGGAGAGGTGATTAATTGTTAATTGTTTGTGAGGAGGAGGTGGTAGGGGAGGAGGTGATAATGGAGGAAGAGATGAAAGGAAGGATAATAAAATAATAATAATAATAAAATAATAGTAATAAAATAATAATAATAATATAATAATAATAATATTAATAATAATAAAATAATAATAATAATAATAATAATAATAATAATAAATTTGGATTAAAAAACATTTTACACCATTGCTGAACTTGAACAGGGTTTAAGTGGGTCTATACCTGGTATATATATCAACCTATATTTATCTTAATTAGCCTAATTGTAAGGAAAAACACCTGAAATCACCTGTTTTGAGAAATATTTAACTTGACCTCACAAATGATTAAAATTACCCCAATAAAAAAATAATTTGTATGACCGTATTTAAACTAAGATCAATGTCGTATTTAAATTAACATACATAATAGAAGGAATGACTAATAATTTAAATAAGGAGAATAAAGATGAAGATTATAGAAGCATAGTAAGAATATGTCCAGTTGTTATGGTCGAGGCGGTAGTGAGGGTAGAACTATATGGTGTTGGACGACACCTGATATTGAGGGTTGTGTAGGTGTGTTTATTATTATTATTATTATTATTATTATTATTATTATTATTATTATTGTTATTGTTATTATTATTATTATTATTGTTATTAGTATTATTATTATTATTATTGTTATTGTTATTGTTTATTATTATTATTATTATTGTTATTGTTATTGTATTGTTATTATTATTATTATTATTGTTATTGTTATTATATTATTTATTATTATTATTATTATTATTATTATTATTATTATTATTGTTATTATTATTATTATTATTATTGTTATTATAATAT
The DNA here is from genome assembly GCF_018991925.1 of Homarus americanus. Lineage (NCBI taxonomy): Eukaryota > Metazoa > Arthropoda > Malacostraca > Decapoda > Nephropidae > Homarus > Homarus americanus. The sequence goes on along the minus strand of NW_024735301.1, from coordinate 59,739 downwards.
TATTATTATTATTATTATTTATTATTATTATTATTATTATTATTATTATTACAAAACTTGTGTTCTAAGGCTTAAGATATTCAGTAGAACTTTATAAGACGACCACAAACTAACACGTGATTGCATATCCCTCGGCCTCACCAACACTGTTTACTGCCCCAGAGTTGAGAGTTAGTGGTGAAGTTAGAGAGTTGTTGATAGCTTGTGCTGGAGCTGCCTGCTTTGCTTTGACCCTTGATGCAACCCCACCCCCACCCCACCTCACCTTGCCTCTGACCCACCTCCTCCTGTCCTCCTGCCTCACCTCCTCTTCCCTCCTCACCTCCTCCTCCTGCCTCACCTCTTTCCCTCCTCACCTCCTCCTCCCTGCCTCACCTCCTCCTCACCTCCTCCTCCTTCCTGCCTCACCTCCTGCCTCACCTCCTCCTCCTGCTCTTCACCTCCTCCTGCCTCACCTCCCTCCTCCTCCCTGCCTCCTCCTCCTCCTCCCTGCCTCACCTCCTCCTCCTCCTCCTGCCTCACCTCCTCCTCCTCCCTGCCTCACCTCCCTCCCTGCCTCACATCCTCCCTGCTTCACCTCCTCCTCCCTGCCTCACCTCCTCCCTGCCTCCACCTCCTCCTCCTCCCTGCCCTCACCTCCCTCCTGCCTCACACCTCCTCCCTCCTCCTCCTGCCTCACCTCCTCCTCCTCCTGCCTCACACCTCCTCCTCCCTGCCTCACCTCCCTCCACCTCCCCACTTCACCTCCCTCCCTGCCTCACCTCCACCTCCCCTGCTTCACCTCCTCCCTCCTCCTGCCTCACCTCCTCCTCCTCCCTGCCTCACCTCCTCCCCCTGCCTCACCTCCTCCCTGCCTCACCTCCTCCCCCCACCACCCGCCACCATAACAATGCCTTACACAACACCTCCAGGTTATTCACAGGTGTCAGCACTATTCATGTTATGTGTCGGTGAACAAGAACTTATGTGTCAGCTGTTATTTTCACGACGTCAGCACCTCAGAAAATGACCTGTGTTTTATTCTTGTTTGTTTGTTATCGTGATGTTGACCTCTGACCTTGACCTCCCCACTAATGCAGTAAAGTCAAGTCCACATTACAACCCACGATTACAACCCACGATTACAAACCCACGATTACAAACTCCACGATTACTAGCCCACGATTATAAGTCCACGATTACAAGCCCATCGATAAAGCCCACGATTACGCCTGACGATTACAAACCCAATGATTACAAACCCTATGACAAGCGCTTCCACGATTAAGGTAAGCCCACGATTATGCCTTCACGATTATAAGCCCACGATTAAACCCACGATTACAACCCACGATTACAACCTCACGATTACAAGCCCACGATTACAACCCACGATTATAACCCACGATTATAACCCACGATTAAGCGCTGTAATCGTCCTGCCTATTATAATCGTCCTGTGCTTATTGTAATCGTTTCCTAGCTCATCGTAATCGTTCCCTGTGCCTATTGTAATCGTCCTGTACCTATAATCGTCCTGTGCCTATTATAATCGTCCCGTATATTGTAATCGTTCCCCTGTGCCTATTGTAATCGTTCCCCTGTGCCTATCGTAATCGTTCTCCTGTGTGTTACTGTTCAAGAAGGTTCATTAATGTTAGTACACTGGGTCAAGTTTATTTGAGGAGGTCACTACAGAAGGTCTGGATGAAGGAGGTGAAAGACAACTTCGTTTCGTAATATTAGTTGTGGTTTCCGATACATACTGAGACTTTCTGTTGCTGTACCGGGAGTTTGTGGTGTTGTACCGGGAGTTTGTGGTGTTGTACCGGGAGTTTGTGTTGATGTGTTTTTAATTTGTGATGCGTTATAACTGCATCAGAGAGAGAGAGAGAGAGTGTTAGATTTATATATATATATATATATATATATATATATATATATATATATATATATATATATATATATATATATATATATATATATATATATATATATATATATATATATATATTTATGTGTGTATCATTTCCGTCGTGAACGTAATTGTTAGTGTTGCGTCATATCCTATTGAGTCAGTTGCATCCGTCAACAGAGGCATGCGCAGTTCATTGTGTGTGTGTGTGTGTGTGTGTGTGTGTGTGTGTGTGTGTGTCCAAGCTCTTAAACACGCTTCCGTTGTCAATATTTATAAGAACAAGGGAGACCGGTCAGACTGTGGCAACTACTGCGGATCTCGCTGCTCTCCGTAGCTGGCAAGATTATCGCCCGAGTCCTCCTGGACCTTAACAAACTCCTTCCTGATGGGGAAAACTTCCTCGCAGAATCTCAATGTGGTTTTAGTCCATAACGTGGCACCACTGACATGATCTTTGCTGCCCGCCAGGTACAGGAAAAGTGCAGAGAGCAACGTCGTGACCTGTACATGGCTTTCATCGACCTAACCAAGGCCTACGACTCGGTCAACAGGGAAGCCCTCTGGTGGACCCTCAGCCGTTTTGGCTGTCCACCAAAATTCATCACCGTTGTGAGGCAACTCCACGATGGCATGAACAGCAGTGTCCTGCACAATGGCACCCAGTCAGAGTTCTTCCCCATCCAACGGGGGGTTAAACAAGGGTGTGTACTGGCACCAACTCTCTTTTCCATCTTCTTGGCTGCCTTCCTTACTCGTGCCAGTGCCAATTTAGCCAGCAGGGTGAACATCGAGTACCAGGTGAAGGGGGGTCTTTTCAACATAAGACTACTCCAGGCAACAACAAAGGTGTCGGCAGCTTCCATTACTGAACTTCAGTATGCAGACGACCTCCTTGTTGCTCACACTGAACACGACCTACAGTAGATCGTGAGCACCTACGCAGATGCGTATGCACACTTCGGCCTTGAGGTGAATGTACAGGTATGTAAAGCTCAGATTCTCTTTCAGCCTGCCCCTGGTTCACACACCCACCATCCATCCATCTTAACGGTGCTACCCTCTATAATGTTGCCCACTTTCAGTATCTCGGCTCCCACCTGTCCACCACCACGGACATCGATGAAGAGATTCAATATCGGATCAGATGTGCATCTCAAGCCTATGACACTCCGAAACCGTGTCTTCAGCTGTAGGGACCTGAAATTATCTACAAAGCTGCATGTATATCGAGCAGTGGTCCTCCCCACCCTGCTATATGGCAGTGAGACATGGGTCACATACAGGAAGCACCTCAAGGCACTTGAAATCTTTCACCAACGTAGTCTACGTTTCATCCTCCGAGTCTGGGAAGACAAGAGAACAAATGCCAGTATTCTTGCTGACACCAACTGTAGGAGCATCGAGGCTACCATTACCCATGAACAACTACGTTGGACTGGCCATGTTACCTGCATGGACGACAGTAGACTCATAAAGCAGCTACTTTACAGTCACCTAACGAATAGTAAACGTAACGCCGGCGGGCAACTGAAAAGGTATAAGGATAGTCTTAAGACAAACCTGAAAAAGTGACAAATCGACCCCCTCACCTGGGAGACGATTACGTTACATCGTAACGCTTGGAGGAGCACCACACGAGAAGGTGTCAATGCTTTCGAGCTAACCCGACTGCAAACCGAGGCAGACAAGCGCCAACGCCGAAAAGACGCTGCCACCGCCCCTCCTGCAGTAGATTAAGCCCTCCACATGTGCAACGAATACGAACGACGCTGCAGGTCCCGTATCGGCCTCTTTAGTCACCTCAAAGCTCACCAACCTAGGTGACATCCCAAATAACTCATCATTGTATCATAGCTGGATGATCGTCATACTCGATTCCGAGTGACAGCAAAGTACTAGTAGTAGTAGTAGTAGTAGTAGTAGTAGTAGTAGTGTGTGTGTGTGTGTGTGTGTGTGTGTGTGTGTGTGTGTGTGTGTGTGTGTTCACCCGACTCACCTGTAACTATGTATCAAGTCAAGATGTTTAATTAGACAGAAGCGACAAGGATGATTTAACGATGATAAAGTGTATTGGAATAGTCAAGGGGGAAATATATCCTAGTTCTGGTGATGTACAGCTCTCTCTATCTGCCCTCCTTCTAACGGCCTCCTTCCTTTCCTCTTCCTTCCTTTCTTCAGTTGTTAAATTATTCTTTCATTCTGTTCTCCCTCCCCTTTCCCTCCTCATCTTCTTCTTCCCTTCCCTTTCCTGCTCTTCTCCCCTCATCCTTCCCCTCCTCCTCTTTCCCACCCCCCAAGTTTAGAAGAAACAAGGGGTGAGGGTGATAGGAGGGGGAGAGACGGGGAGGGGCAGGGGTAGGATAGAGGGAAGGAAGGAGGGAGGTGAGGGAGGAGGATAGAGGAAGGAAGGGGGAGTGTGGAGGAGGGGAGGATAGAGAAGGAAGGGGGAGTGTGGAGGAGGGAGGGAGAGGAGGAAGAGCCAGGATCTGTAAAGAGGTGTCGAGGATTTTACCAAAGAACAACTCTGACCTGAAACTGTGACAAACTTTTTCCATTTATGAGCTAAAGTTGTAAAGTTTGTCTCCCCACTTCCCCACCTTCCCCTACCCCCACTTCCCTCCCTATCTACCCCTTTCAGTTCACCCCCACCCCATCTGCCCAACACCCCCACTTAGCCTCCCCACTCCATCACTCCCACCTCTCCCTCACTTCTAACCTCCACCCCACCCCTACCCTCACCCCACCCCCTCACCCCCTCCCCACCCCCACCTCACCCCCACACTCACCTCACCCCACCCCACCTCACCTCACCTCACCCCTCACCTCACCCTCACCCCCTCCCCCCACCCCCCACCTCCTACACCCTCCACTTCACCCCCACACCTCACCACCCCACACCTCACCCCCACCTCACCCCTACCCTCACCCCACCTCACCCCCCACCCTCACCCACCTCACCTCACCTCCCACCCCCACCTCACCCTCACCTCCCCACCTCACCTCACCCCTGCACCTCACCCCACCCTACCCCTCACCCCTACCCCACCCCTCACACCTACCCCTCACCCTCACCCCTACACCTCCGCTGAAGATAACGTAAATAACCAAATATGTGTGTGTGTGTGTGTGTATGTATGTGTGTGTGTGTGTGTGTGTGTGTGTGTGTGTGTGTGTGTGTGTGTACCAGGTGTGCCGGAACGTGTTAAACCGGAAGTGGTGGATGAAGAACAATACGGGGTCACCGACCTCTGTCACGGCAGGGATCACCTGTCACCTTCTCACCTGTCATCTACGTCATCGTCAGTTTGTCTGTCTCTCTGTGTGCATTTGTCTATCTGTGTGTGTATTTGTCTATCTGTGTGTGTATTTCTGTCTGTGTGTATTTGTCTATCTGTGTGTGTATTTGTCTATCTGTGTGTGTATTTGTCTATCTGTGTGTGTATTTGTCTATCTGTGTGTGTATTTGTCTATCTGTGTGTGTATTTGTCTATCTGTGTGTGTATTTGTCTATCTGTGTGTGTATTTGTCTATCTGTGTGTATTTGTCTATCTGTGTGTGTATTTGTCTATCTGTGTGTGTATTTGTCTATCTGTGTGTATTTGTCTATCTGTGTGTGTATTTCTGTCTGTGTGTGTGTATTTCTGTCTATCTGTCTGTTTATATCTGTTTTTCTATGTCTGTGAGTATTTTTGACGGCTGTGTGTATATCTGTGTGTGTGTGTGTGTGTGTGTGTGTGTGTGTGTGTGTGTGTGTGTGTGTGTGTGTGTGTGTGTGTGTGTGTGTGTGTGTGTGTGTGTGTGTGTGTGTGTGTGTGTGTGTGTGTGTGTGTGTGTGTGTGTGTGTGTGTGTGTGTGTGTGTGTTGGGTCCTTCATATGGAGGAGGAGGTACAGGCAGAGGAAGAGGTGGAGGAAGAGGTGGAGGAGGAGGAATTGGAGGAAGAGGTGGAGGAAGATGGAGGAAGAATTGAGGAAGAAGTGGAGAGATGACGTGTACTGTGACGTGTGTTGAGATGACGTGTACTGTGATGTGTGTTGAGATGACGTGTACTGTGACGTGTGTTGAGATGACGTGTACTGGACGTGTGTTGAGATGACGTACTGGACGTGTTGAGATGACGTACTGTGACGTGTTGAGATGACGTACTGTGACGTGTGGAGATGACGTGTACTGTGACGTGTGTTGAGATGACGTGTACTGGACGTGTGTTGAGATGACGTGTACTGTGATGTGTGTTGAGATGACGTACTGGACGTGTGTGAGATGACGGTACTGTGATGTGTGTTGAGATGACGTACCGTGACGTGTGTTGAGATGACGTACTGTGACGTGTGTTGAGATGACGTGTACTGTGACGTGTGTTGAGATGACGTACTGTGACGTGTTGAGATGACGTGTACTGTGACGTGTGTTGAGATGACGTACTGTGACGTGTTGAGATGACGTACTGTGACGTGTGTTGAGATGACGTGTACCGGACGTGTTGAGATGACGTGTACCGTGACGTGTTGAGATGACGTACTGTGACGTGTGTTGAGATGACGTACTGTGACGTGTTGAGATGACGTGTACTGTGACGTGTGTTGAGATGACGTGTACTGTGACGTGTGTTGAGATGACGTACTGTGACGTGTGTTGAGATGACGTACTGTGACGTGTGTTGAGATGACGTGTACTGTGACGTGTGTTGAGATGACGTGTACTGTGACGTGTGTTGAGATGACGTACTGTGACGTGTGTTGAGATGACGTGTACTGTGACGTGTGTTGAATGACGTGTACTGTGACGTGTGTTGAGATGACGTGTACTGTGACGTGTGTTGAGATGACGTGTACTGTGACGTGTGTTGAGATGACGTGTACTGTGACGTGTGTTGAGATGACGTACCGTGACGTGTGTTGAGATGACGTACTGTGACGTGTTGAGATGACGTGTACTGTGACGTGTGTTGAGATGACGTGTACTGTGACGTGTGTTGAGATGACGTGTACCGTGACGTGTTGAGATGACGTGTACCGTGACGTGTTGAGATGACGTGTACCGTGACGTGTGTTGAGATGACGTACTGTGACGTGTGTTGAGATGACGTGTACTGTGACGTGTGTTGAGATGACGTGTACTGTGATGTGTGTTGAGATGACGTGTACTGTGACGTGTGTTGAGATGACGTGTACCGTGACGTGTGTTGAGATGACGTGTACCGTGACGTGTGTTGAGATGACGTGTACTGTGACGTGTGTTGAGATGACGTACTGTACGTGTTGGATGACGTGTCGTGTGTTGAGATGACGTACCGTGACGTGTTGAGATGACGTGTACTGTGACGTGTGTTGAGATGACGTGTACTGTGACGTGTGTTGAGATGACGTGTACTGTGACGTGTGTTGAGATGACGTGTACCGTGACGTGTTGAGATGACGTGTACCGTGACGTGTGTTGAGATGACGTGTACTGTGACGTGTTGAGATGACGTACTGTGACGTGTGTTGAGATGACGTACCGTGACGGTGTTGAGATGACGTGTACCGTGACGTGTGTTGAGATGACGTACTGTGACGTGTGTTGAGATGACGTGTACTGTGACGTGTTGGAGATGACGTGTACTGTGACGTGTGTTGGTGATGACGTGTACTGTGACGTGTGTTGAGATGACGTGTACTCGGCCAATCATTGATCTGAGTTTCATAGCTACCATTAACCAACCAATCAGGGTTATTTACACTTAACGCCTTCACCAATCATAGCCTGAGTTATATGTCACTCCACCAATCACGGACCTTAAGACACTTTTGCCCACCCAAAGTTATGACGTAACATGAGGCGCGTCCACCAATCACAAATGAGCTTATATACTCATTTCTTACAACATTTCTCTCTCTCTCTCTCTCTCTCTCTCTCTCTCTCTCTCTAAGTCGGGTTTTAATTGGTCGTGGTGTTGCGTTAATGGCCTCTCAATGGGGCTTTGTGATTGGCCAATTTTTTGCATTGTTTTCGGTTTTCAATGGCCTCTTGTGTGGGAGCAACAGAGTGTGTGTGTGTGTGTGTGTGTGTGTGTGTGTGTGTGCGTGTGCGTGCATCTCCCAAGAGAACACTCCAAAATCTGACTCCCAGATTTATCTGTTATCGTATCCTTGTGACCTCCAGTGAGGGTCTTACCGTGGCTGAGGCAATATAGATAGGCAGTGAGTGAGGGAGGGACGGTATGAGTGAGTGAGTGAAGAATTGAGTGTGCGATTGAGTGAGGAAGGGACGAAGGTGGGGTGAGGGAGAAGTGAGTGAGTGAGTCAGTGAGTCAGTCAAAAATGGTATTCACGGAGTTCATTGACGTTAATCAGGCTGAAAGAAAACGTCACATTAAAAAAACGTAACACTGAAAGCAAATAAACGTCCCATGACTACAGACAAATAAGGGGGGGGGGGTGATCCTCGGCCACCACACCCCCAGCAGGAGGTCGGCGCCCTGGCTGGTGTACTGTTGATTAAGTGTGTGTGTGTGTGTGTGTGTGTGTGTTATGATTAAGTGTGGATTTTAGTACAAACATCAAGTGGGCCCCAGTTCTAATAAATCCTAAACGACCCTAACGTCAAATGGGCCCCAGTTCTAATAAATCCCAAAAGACCCTAACGTCAAATGGGCCCCAGTTGTAATAAATCCCTAAACGACCCTAACGTCAAATGGGCCCCAGTTCTAATAAATCCCAAATAGACCCTAACGTCAAATGGGCCCCAGTTCTAATAAATCCCAAAAGACCCTAACGTCAAATGGGCCCCAGTTCTAATAAATCCCAAAAGACCCTAACGTCAAATGGGCCCCAGTTCTAATAAATCCCAAACGACCCTAACGTCAAATGGGCCCCCAGTTCTAATAAATCCCAAAAGACCCTAACCTAACCTATTAAAACTGGGGCCCGCTAGGACTGGTCACCATGGAGACAGTGGTTGAATTAGTTTGGTTGAGCTGTGAGAAGGAGGTCATCTTGGTTTTGAGTTTCATATATTATCGTTCATTTATAAGAATACTTCAACTCCAGGCAACTCATCTGTGTTGTGTTGTGTTGTGTTGTGTTGTGTTGTGTTGTGTCGGTGGTAGATGTTTCTTGGTACAGATACTTTGACGAAATTTCCTGGATACACTCGTTCGAAACTGTATCGAATCTATATGAGACACTAAACTACGCCATCTTTGGGTGGATAAATGGTTCAGTCTTGTTCCAGCGGTTCAGAGATTCGTTCCAGCAGATTCTATGGGTCACGGATATGTTGGTTGAGCTGCATTGTTAATATACCTGTACCTACCGTGTTATCGCCATGCTGAGGGAGGGAGTTTGAGTCGCCATGCTGAGGGGGTGAGTTACCATGCTGAGGGGGTGAGTTACCATGCACAGGGGGATTGAGTTACTATGCTAAGAAGAGGTTGAGTTGCCATGCTGTTGAGGTGGCGGTCATGGGGAGGTGCGGGTTGTGTCAGACAGGCTGTCACTCGCCTTTCACTGTCACTCGTGGTGAGGTCCCAAGTGTTTGTTGTGTCTCGGGAGTGCTACGAGGGGGAGTGGGGTACTGTTGTTATTGTTGTTGTTGCTGTTATTGCTGCTGTTGTTACTGTTGTTGCTGCTGTTGTTATTGTTCTTGCTGCTGTTGTTATTGTTCTTGCTGCTGTTATTGTTGTTGCTGTTGTTATTAATGTTATAATTGTTGTTGTTTATCCAGGTGAGTCAGGTAGCAGCGTCATTAACCACCTCATCATTCTCACAACAGAGAGCATCTAGGAAAACAAAAAATATTGTTATTGGTACAGTGTTATGTTGTCATGTGACTACTCTTACCTGGTTTTTTTTACCGTCACACCATACCTACGTCACACCTTCACCTGAGTCACACTGTCACATGCGTCACACCTTCACACCTGCGTAACATCGTCACTTAAGTCACACCATCATATTTTCACGTTCACCTGCGTCACATCTTTACCTGCGTCACACCCTCACCTGCATCACACCGTCACCAGAGTCACACTGTCACCTGCGTGCCTATCTTCACCTGCATCACAGCTTTACTTGCGTCCCTTCTTCACCTGCGTCACACCTTCACCTGCGTCACAAACACACGTGGGTGTTATAAGGTGTTTGAGGGTGTAACTTGCTAATTTAAAGTGTGTGTGTGTGTGTGTGTGTGTGTGTGTGTGTGTGTGTGTGTGTGTGTGTGTGTGTGTGTGTCCACCTCTGCCTTATCTGACCAGTGACCACCACCTCACCACCAGGCTTCTCGCTATCGTATTATCTACAGTACATTATCACCTGGTGTGATTGTGAACTTGAGAGAGACACACACACACACACACACACACACACACCTTCTAGACCTCTCTGTAATACTTTAAGTTACGAATTGTTGTTTTCAATAATTATGGCCAAAGTTTGCACATAAGCCCAGAGAGTCATGGTAGCAGCTGCCGTCAGGAGGGCCAGGTATTGTGAAGGATGCCGTCAGGAGGGCCAGGTATTGTGAAGGATGCCGTCAGGAGGGCCAGGTATTGTGAAGGATGCCGTCAGGAGGGCCAGGTATTGTGAAGGATGCCGTCAGGAGGGCCAGGTATTGTGAAGGTTGCCGTCAGGAGGGCCAGGTATTGTGAAGGATGCCGTCAGGAGGGCCAGGTATTGTGAAGGATGCCGTCAGGAGGGCCAGGTATTGTGAAGGTTGCCGTCAGGAGGGGCCAGGTCTTGTGACTTGGACCCTGAGAGTGGATAATACACGTAGGTCCAGAATTCTCGTCGTGTTGGCTGTCAAATTTGTTCCAGCGCCTTGCCCTCTAGGTCCTTCCCGCCTGGTCGTGTAGTATCCTTGCAAACTCTCCTCCTCTCTCTCTCTCCTCCTCTTTCGTTATTTCCCACGAGGACCCCACCTTCAGGAATTGTTGCAAGACCTCCAGATTTTTCTTTTATTTTTTTCCTTCTACCAAAGACCTCCACATGGTCTTCACACACCTCCTCTGTACCAAAGACTACAATCTACATGTTAGAAAAGCCACAGCTGAAGTGTTTGGTGAGTGTTCAGTAGCCTTGGTCTTTGGCTACTGATGGAAGGTCTTATCACACGAGCGGGAACAATGGTTTGTGGTGAAGCAGGTGCAATTGCCTGTTTGTTGTGTGCTAAGTTGTGTGTTTGAAGACTTTATTAGCTCTGTGTGTTGGGCCCAGTGGGTGGTGGTGTTGTCGAGGTGTTGTTGTGTTGTTGCAGTGTAGGTGTTGCTTGTATTGCATGAGGTAATCTATTGTGTCTTTTCAGTGTAGGTGTTGCTTGTGTAAGTTATTGTGTTGTGTTGCAATATACATGTTGCTTGTGTTGCGCGAGGACCCACTGGTCGACAACTCCCTCGTGCACCGAGACTTTGAGTTGTTCTTTCCTCTTGTGAAACTGTCGGCCATTCTTCCGTGAACTCTTAAAGTTTAGGAATTACCTTTGTGGTGTACCTTCTCCTACCCACTACCTGCTTCTTAGTGTCTCATTTCTCTACGTCTAACCAAGTTATTTTCTTTCCTCTTGTTATCTGTTTCAGTCCGTGGTAGAAGAGGTGTGTGGTAAAGAAATTAATATAATTTAAAGAAAACGTCAAGTGTGTTCTTGTTATCCACTTAAATACTTATATTGATAACTTATTTACTTTATTACTTATCAACTTATCAATATGTTACACACTGTTGACAGGTTACTGGGTATGTAACACTGGAAGTTGAAAGTCTCACTCAAACTCACTGCTGTCAAGTCATTCTCTGGTCAATTGTTCCTCCGTTTCTAAGTCTAACTAGCCCCCCCACCCCCGAAAAAAAATGTTAGCTGTGGCGGCCTTACCATTGTGAGAGGTTCCTTAGCTTGGGGATGTGGTGGTGGGGTGGTAGGGAGGTTGTATGGTCATTGAGGTGTTTCTATGTCTTCATGTTCATATTAATTACTTGTTGAGCTGTGATATAAACTGGGCAGTGGTGTGTGTGTGTGTGTGTGTGTGTGTGTGTGTGTGTGTGTGTGTGTGTGTGTGTGTGTGTGTGTGTGTGTGTGTGTGTGTGTGTGTGTGTGTGTGTGTGTGTGTGTGTGTGTGTGTGTGTGTGTGTGTGTAATAAGACAAATTATTGAATATATAAGAAAAAAAACAACGAATATAAAAAAAATATTAAAAATTTAACGAGAAAAAAAAACATGAAGAAGAAAACTAGAAATTGATAAGAATTTTATATGAATAAATATTTAAAGTTGGTGAGAAATTAAATACGAATATAATTAAGATAATTATAATTAATGGTTGCCAAAAATACGTCCACAGCTGCGTTAGTCACGAGTGCTTGGTTGGCGCGTGTCAGGAGTGTAGTGGTTGTGACTTAACTGAGGTGGTGGGTGGAATAAAAACTCACTCAGTCGGTCAGTTATTTATCCGTCAGTTAGTTAGTCAGTCAGTTTATCCTTCAGTCAGATAGTCTATCCATTAGTCAGTTTATAAGTCAGTTCATCAATCTATCCAGTCAGTCAGTCAGTCTATCTCTCTGTCAGTGTATCAGTCAGCTTGTCAGGAAAGGTGATTATATCTTATCACTGTTTCAGAGTTTAATATCGTGTGTGTGTGTGTGTGTGTGTGTGTGTGTGTGTGTGTGTGTGTGTGTGTGTGTGTGTGTGTGTGTACATAACTGGTAGTGAGTAAGACGGAAATATATAGACTTTGGGGTACGAATTTGCAGGTGTTGAGAAGCGTGCTTGAAATAGTGAGAGTCTGACCCCGTGTGTGTGTGTGTGTGTGTGTGTGTGTGTGGTTGAAATAGTGAGAAAATTCAGGATATATATTTTTACCTTTTTATTAGATAATGACGTAATATTCTACCTGATTAAGTGATCATTAAGCATCCAGGTGTTGTTATTGTTATTACCTGGTTCTCCCTCCTTCCCACCTTCCCTCCCATTCCTCCCTCACTCTTTCTCCCCTTATCTCCCCCTCCCACCCCTTTCCTTCCTTCCTTCCTACTCCTTCTCTACCCTACCTCCTTCCCTATGTGCCATGTTTGTAAAGTGGAGGAAGGAGGGAAGGAGGGTGGGAGGGATAGAGGGTGGGAAGGAAGGAAGGAAGGAAGGAAGGAAGGAAGGAAGGAAGGAAGGAAGGAAGGAAGAAGGAAGGAAGGAAGGAAGGAAGGAAGGAAGGAAGGAAGGAAGGAAGGAAGGAAGGAAGGAAGGAAGGAAGGAAGGAAGGAAGGGAAGGAAGAAGGGAAGGAAGGAGGAAGGAAGGAGGGAAGGAGGGTGGGAGGGATAGAGGGTGGGAAGGAAGGAAGGAAGGAAGGAAGGAGCGTTTCCCAGGTATAAACAATGCCTCTGTTTCTATAGGCACTTGGTAACTAATGAGAGAGGCACCTATATGTTGTCTGGTTTGGCGGTAGTGTTGCACGCAAATTCAAGCAGCTAGCACACGCAAACTCACTCAGAAACGACAAGTAATCGCAGACACCACACGTATTCTCATACACCACACGTAAACTCAGACACCACACGCAAATTCAGACAACACACGTAAACTCAGATACCACACGCAAACTCAAACACCACACGCAAACTCAGACACCACACGCAAACTCAGGCAGCACACGCAAACTCCTTCCTGTGGTTGAGAGTCACTGTACACCTGGGGTCCTAAAAATGGAAAACTTCATTAAGGTAAATTACCACCATCGTCAGGCTTAAGGGTAAGTGTGCCATTTGCATCTACCGGGGATCTTGGTGGCTCCTGGTGGCTCATGATGGTTGCTGGTGGCTCCTTGTGGCTGTTGGTGGCTCCTGGTGGTTGTTGGTGGCTCTTGGTGACTCATGATGGTTGCTGGTGGCTCTTGGTGGCTCCATGATGGTTGCTGAGTAGCTTCTGTGGTGGCTCATGATGGTTGCTGGTGACGCCTGGTGGCTGCTGGTGGCTCCTGGTGGTTCACGATGGTTACTGGTGTCTCCTGGTGGCTCCTTGTGGCTGTTGGTGGCTCCTGGTGGTTGTTGGTGGCTCTTGGTGACTCATGATGGTTGCTGGTGGCTCTTGGTGGTTGCTGGTGGCTCCTTGTGGCTGTTGGTGGTTCCTGGTGGCTCCTGATGGTTGCTGGTGACGCCTGGTGGCTGCTGGTGGCTCCTGGTGGTTCACGATGGTTACTGGTGTCTCCTGGAGGTTCCTGGTGGCTCATGATTGTTGGTGGTGGCTGCTGGTGGTTACTGGTGGCTCATGGTGGCTGCTGGAGGTTCCTGGTGGCTGCTGGTGTCTTCTGGTGTCTTCTGGAGGCTCCTGGAGGCTGCTGGTGGCTCCTGGAGGCTGTTGGTGACTGCAATGTGTGGCATGAATATTCACACTTACAGGTTAATGAAATAAGCCTCATTTGCATACTGGATGGCTGTACCTGTGGTAGCTTAAGAGAGGTGTGTGTGTGTGGGGGGGGGGCCTTAGTATTCAGTATGCTGTACCTGTCACACACACACACACACACACACACACACACCAGGGTCTCGTCATTTACACCAAAACATCTAGAAAATCGTATGAACTTTGATGAGGTAATGACTGTGAAGGACCAGTGACTTAGTACAGGTGGAGCAGGTGTATCCTAAGTTGGTGTACCAGTCGGCCAAGTTGGAACACATTCCTCCTGAACTTGTCACCACCGGTAATTTACACATCCGCTGTTGACAAGTTGATGATATATATATGTGTGTGTGTGTGTGTGTGTGTGTGTGTGTGTGTGTGTGTGTGTGTGTGTGTGTGTGTGTGTGTGTGTGTGTGTGTGTGTGTCGTTCGGTACAGGTCTTACATTATTATCACGTTATCCCGTATCGCTTTTTCCCTTAGAGAGAGAGAGAGAGAGAGAGAGCGAGAGAGCGAGAGAGCGAGAGAGAGAGAATGAATTTAGGCTGATATATTGCCTTCAGGTGTGGATGAGTTCGTTAGCAAGGCACACACCTGGGAACGATGAGCAGCCAGCCAATGAAAACACTACATTAAGTTAGATAAGTTTTCATATGTGTTGATATATGAGGAGAGTCAGAGATAAAGAGAGAGACGGGATATTGTCTGCTTTTGGCCGCACGATGAAGATAAATCTCTAATAATAATAATAATAATAATAATGAGAAGAAGATTACAAAGAAGAAGAAGAAGAAGAAGAAGAAGAAGAAGAAGAAGATGATGAACGTTCATAACAGATTAAAATTCTCCTGAAAAACAAAGTCTCTATCATTGGGATATATGACCCCAGGGGCGTCCACAGTCTCCCACGTAATTAAGAGTTTCTGAATGTTTGAGAGCTCGTGATTAGCCTTGCTCTCACCCTGTAGGGAGTATTGCGGACGCGTAGCAATTCTGTGGGAATGTCTCAGGTATCCTACCGCTTCATCGACTTTACCCCACCCTACCCAACCCTAACTCCATTCTAGCCCTACCCCACCCTACCCATCCCTACCCTACCCTAACCTACCCTACCCTAACCTAATTCCTACCCTACCCCACTCCCTACCCCTAACCCACCCTACCCCACCCTACCCTACTCCCTACTCCCTAACCTACTCCTCACCTAACCTAACCTAACCTACCCTACCTCACCACCCTACCCTACCCAACCCTACCCTACCCTACCCTACCCTAACCTACCCTACCCTACCCTAAATAATATCTGACGTAAGAAAATGAAAGTATCGTAAATTTGTACATAATATTCAAATTAGCTCGTGGAATATGTATCCGTAATTACTAGTTAAAGTATTTAGAGACACTTAAGCACTTCCTTTTGCTATTAATAAAACAAATATTAATTCCTTTACCCCCAAGAATGTTAAACCATCAAACTGTCGCCATAAAAACAAAAAACAAAAAACAATGATTTATAAACCTGAACGTAAGGGATGGAGGGAGCATATTGGTTTACCCTCGAGTTTATTTCTGGGTTTATTTTCCACCGTTTTATCTTAGGTTTATGTTTGTTTAATGCAGTGTTTTATTTTTGTATCACCTGAAGATTAGGCACACATTGTTTATATCACCTGTACTGTTGGTTATGAATTAATTAACCTGTATTTATATATCTACCTGTAATGTTTGTTTTAATTAATAGAATCCTGTGAAATATACCTTAGTACACCTTGTATAGATCACAGGTGCTTAATGAGAGGTGTGTGTACCCACTGTCAGATACCAGAGATAAGGTTCGCCAGGTGAGTGTGAGAGGCACCACACCTGACCAGTATTACCAACACCACACACTACCCCTGACCAGTATTACCAACACCACACACTACCCCTGACCAGTATTACCAACACCACACACACTACCCCTGACCAGTATTGCCAACACCACACTCTACCCCTGACCAGTATTGCCAACACTACCCCTGACCAGTATTGCCAACACCACACACACTACCCCTGACCAGTATTGCCAACACCACACACACCACCCCTGACCAGTATTACCAACACCACAAACACTACCCCTGACCAGTATTACCAACACCACACACACTACTCCCCTGACCTGTATTACAACACCACACACACTCTACCCTGACCAGTATTACCAACACCACACTCTACCCCCTGGACCGCATTAAGCAACACCACACACTACCCTGACCAGTATTACCAACACCACACACTACCCCTGGACCCCAGTACTTGCCACCACCACACACACTACCCCTGACCAGTGGCCACACACCCACACACACCACTCCCCACCAGTATTAAGCAACACCACACGCCACCTTGGACCAGTATTGCCAACACCACACACTACCCCTGACCAGTATTACCAACACCACACACCACACCTGACCAGTATTGCCAACACCACACACTACCCCTGACCAGTATTACCAACACCACACACACTACCCCTGACCAGTATTACCAACACCACACACTACCCCTGACCAGTATTGCCAACACCACACACTACCCCTGACCAGTATTGCCAACACCACACTCTACCCCTGACCAGTATTGCCAAGTTGTATTTCACCTGTATTGATTCGTATCGTCACCGGGATACCTAAGACCTCAGCTCAGGTGGAGGCTGTGGTACCTGTCTGGTTAGGTTAGGTGAAATAAGCTGTGGGTGGGTTAGGTTAGGTGAAATAAGCTGTGAGTGGGTTAGGTTAGGTTAGGTGATATAAGCTGTGGGTGGGTTAAGTTAGGTGAAATAAGCTGTAGTGGGTTTAGGTTAGGGGTTAGGGTGAAAATAAGCTGTGAGGGTTAGGAAGAAGAGAAGGAAATAAGCTGTGGGTGGGTTAGTTAGTGAAATAAGCTGTGGGTGGGTTAGGAAGAAAAGAAATAAGCTACAGAGGGTTAGGTTAGGTGAAATAAGCTGTGGGTGGCTAATCTTCAGGTGAGCTGGTGAGAGGTGAGGGTGGCAGGAGGGTTGTGGGTGGCTGAGAAGGTTATTGACTCCAACATCTCATTCAACGCTTTTATAACTGATAAGCTCTATTAATTACACCCTTGGCTTATCAGTGACTCACACCTGCACTGATACACCAACACCCACACACCTGCACCAACACCTGCACTCACATACCTGCATCCACTTACCTGCACCGATACACCTCCACCCACACACCTACACCCACACACCTACACCACCATTCACCTGCACCCACACACCTGCACCCACACACCTACACCCACACACCTGTTGCGCAGGAGCCAATGGAGCTACTCGTCCACACCTGTCACCTGTTTACACCTGCACACGTCACAACACTTGTATCAATAGTGCCAGTAAGGATTCCTCCTACACCTGCACTAATACAGACTACATATGTGTCACGAGTACTGTCACCCACACCTGCACCAACACGTATCAACCCACATGTATCACTTGGACCAAACCTTTCACCCACACCTGCACCAACACGTATCAACCCACATGTATCACTTGGACCAGACCTTTCACCCACACCTGCACCAACACGTATCAACCCACATGTATCACCTGGACCAAACCTTTCACCCACACCTGCACCAACACGTATCAACCCACATGTATCACCTGGACCAAACCTTTCACCCACACCTGCACCAACACGTATCAACCCACATGTATACCGGACCAAACCTGTCACCCACACCTGCACCAATACATACCACAACACATGCCGCCAATACCACTTCTTCTGTCAACTTCAGTACTTGTGGGAGGACCAAAGACAGCTTCAAGAATCTGGGACATGATTTTGTTTTAAGGCTCTTCTAGCTGTCACCTGAGAGAGAGAGAGAGAGAGAGAGAGAGAGAGAGAGAGAGAGAGAGAGAGAGAGAGAGAGCACACACACACACACACACAGAGCTACTGCGCCATCACAAGTACCTCTTCGTAAGTCTGAGGTTTACGGGACGCCAGCCAAGCTTACTATAAGAGCTTGATAATGAGGTCTAGGCATTAGAGACAGGCGACACACAGAGAGGAGTGACGTGGTAACCAGGTGACTACAGCAGGTGAGGTAGACACAGTAGAGGGAGGGAGGAGGGAGGGGTCCACCTGTTATCTTATCCTCGATGTCTGTTTCTGTGTGTGTGTGTGTGTGTGTGTGTGTGTGTGTGTGTGTGTGTGTGTGTGTGTGTGTGTGTGTGTGTGTGTGTGTGTGTGTGTGTGTGTGTGTGTGTGTGTGTGTGTGTGTGTGTGTGTGTGTTTAGTTAATATTAGAGAGAGATAACTTGTTTTTCCTCCTCACTTCCCCATCCACCCATTTCCCATTACACCCCATAACAACATCCCTCACCTCCCCATTCTCCCACCTCCACCCCACTCATAACCCCTACTCCCCATCCATACCCCCCTGTAACCTCCCATCCACCCCCATCCACCCCCATGCTGTCACCTATTCCAGGACTTAGAAACCTTCCATATCAGGATAGGTTAAAGAAACTTAACTTGCATTCCCTAGAAAGACGAAGAGTGTGAGATATGATAGAAGTATTTAAGTGGGTGAAAGGAATCAATAAAGGGATATAGATAAAGTTCTTATAATATCCGAGCAGGATAGGACTCGTAGCAACGGATTCAGTTGGATAAGTTTAGGTTTAGGAGGGAGATAGGAAGGAACTGTCTACAAATAGGTGGTGGACGAGTGGAACAAGCTTAGCAACTTTGTAGTAAGTGCTGAACGCTGGAAAGTTTTAAAAGGAGGCTAGATAGATTCATGGATGATAGAGAGTGGTAGTAACTCTGACAGGAGCTGCCATGCACAGAGCCAACCGGCCTATGCAGACTCTTATTTTTATGTTCTTATGTTCTTATATATTTACAGTATTTTATTTATAAACCCACAACACGTGTTACTTTCGTCCGTCCGTCTGTCCGCCCATCTGTCTGTCTGTCTGTCTGTCTGTTCGTCCGTCTGTACTGTATGTTCATGCGTCCGCCCATCTGTCTGTCTGTGTCTGTTTGTACGTCCATGTATGTGTTGGTTCTTCTTGACATCAGTTAAGTGAGTCAGTTTAGTGAATTCATTCAGTTCACTTAGGCCAGTTAGTTCAGTCAGTTCAGTCAATACAGGCAGTTCAGTCAGTTCAGAATGTAATCAACAGTCTCTTTAATCAATATAGCCAATTCAGTCATACATTCAATACAGTCACACAGTCAGTAGTCAGTTGAGTGGTCAGTATGCCGGAGTGTGTGTGTGTGTGTGTGTGTGTGTGTGTGTGTGTGTGTGTGTGTGATGAGCGAGTGTCTGTAAGTCTTGGTATGAGCGTCCTGTCACGAGGGGGGAGGGAGAAGGGATTAACTCTCTGTCATTTAGAAAATATTCCTGTGTTCTGATATGGCACTTGGACAGGTTTGTGTGTGTGTGTGTGTGTGTGTGTGTGTGTGTGTGCGTGTGACCCTATACACCGTGCTGTCCACTTGACCCATAATTAATAATTACCGCCTTGAGTGGTGGAGGCGTCGAGGGCTGTGTTTTTTTCTCCTCTACTGCTGCTGACATAGATGGGGCCCTGTCCTAGTAGGCCCCAGTCCTAGTAGGCCCCAGTCTTAGTAGGCCCCAGTCCTCAGTAGGCCCCAGTCTTAGTAGGCCCCAGTCTTAGTAGGCCCAGTCTTAGTAGGCCCCAGTCTTAGTAGGCCCCAGTTTTAGTAGGCCCAGTCCCCAGTAGGCTCCGTCCTAGTAGGCCCCCAGTCTTATAGGCTCCCATCTTAGTAGCCCCAGTCTTAGTAGGCCCCAGTCTTAGTAGGCCCCAGTCTTGGAGGCCCCAGTCTTAGTAGGTCCCAGTCTTAGTAGTAGGTCCCAGTCTTCAGGCCCCAGTCTTAGTAGGCCCCAGTCTTAGTAGGCCCCAGTCCTAGTAGGCCTCGTCCTAGTAGGCCCCAGTCTTAGTAGGCTCCCCAGTCTTAGTAGGCCCCAGTCTTAGTAGGCCCCAGTCTTAGTAGGTCCCAGTCTTAGTAGGCCCCAGTCCTAGTAGGCCCCAGTCTGTAGGCTCCCAGTCTAGTAGGCCCCTGTCCTAGTAGGCCCCTGTCCCAGTAGGCCCCAGTCTTAGTAGGCCCCAGTCTTGTGAGGCCCCAGTCTTAGTAGGCCCCTGTCCTAGTAGGCCCCAGTCTTAGGAGGCCCCAGTCTGCAGTGCCAGGCCCCAGTCTTAGTAGTAGGCCCCCTGTCCTAGGCCCCAGTCTTAGCAGGCCCCGTCCTAGTAGGCCCCAGTTCTTAGTAGGCCCCAGTTTTCAGGCCCCAGGCCTGCAGGCCCCAGTCCTTAGCAGTGTGCCCCAGTCTTAGTAGGCCCCTGTCCTAGTAGGCCCCAGTCTTAGTAGGCCCCCAGTCTTAGTAGGCCCCAGTCTTAGTAGGGCCCCTGTCCTAGTAGGCCCCCAGTCTGTAGGCCCCTGTCCTAGTGGCCCCAGTCTTAGTGAGGCCCCAGTCCTAGTAGGCCCCAGTCTGTAGGCTCCCCTCACCCAGTAGGTCCCAGCAGGCCCCGTCCTAGTAGTGGCCCCCGTGTCTTAGTAGGGCCCCAGTCTTGTAGGCCCCAGTCTTAGTAGGCCCTGTCCTAGTAGGCCCCTCTCCTAGTAGGCCCCAGTCCTAGTAGGGCCCCAGTCTTAGCAGGCCCCAGTCTTAGTAGGCCCCAGTCTTAGTAGGCCCCAGTCTTGTAGGCCCCAGTCTTAGTAGGCCCCAAGTTTAGTAGGCCCCTAGTCCTAGTAGGCCCCAGTCTTAGTAGGCCCCAGTCCTAGTAGGCCCCAGCCTGGGTAGGGCCCCAGTCTTAGTAGGCCCCAGTCTTAGGCAGGCCCCAGTCCCAGTAGGCCCAGTCCTAGTAGGCCCCAGTCCTAGTAGGCCCCAGTCCTAGTAGGCCCCAGTCCTAGTAGGCCCCAGTCCTAGTAGGCCCCTAGTTCTAATGAGCCCCCAGTCCTAGTAGGCCCCAGTCCTAGTAGGCCCCAGTTCTAATGAGCCCAAGCCTTATTATACCCCACTTAAAAGGCCCCATTCCTAATTGGTCGCGTCCTCTATGGACCCAGTCTTAATAAGCCCCAGGGCCAATAGGTTCCACTCCTGATGGTTAGGATCGTTACACTGGGCCCATGAGGACTGGGGCCCATTTAGCCCAGCCCCAGTGACGTAGTGTTGTGAAGGCTTATGAGTACTACCCACCCAGTATAGTGCACGTGTGTTGTAGGTGGGGGGTGGGAGTGTTGAGGGGGTGAGTGGGTGAGTGTTGAGGGGTGGTGGAGTGTTGGAGGGGGGATGTGGTGTAGTGGCTGTCGTAATGGTGTGGGGAGGTAGTTTGATATGGTGATGATGGTGGGGAGGATATGGTGATGGTGGTGAACCTATCCACACACACACACACACACACACACACACACTTACACACACACACACACACACACACACACACACACACGTAGCCTGCTTTGAAGTGAGAGGGTTGAGGGAGAGTAAGAGGTGAGAGCTGTGTGAGAGGGCAGAGATATGTAAACAGTCTTTGGAGGAGAGTGAGTGAGAGTGAGAGGAGAGTGGCGACGTAATGAAATATTTATGGAATCCTGGAGGTGGGGGGGGGTTGAGGTAGGGAGAGGTCTGGGAGGTGGGAGGTGAGGAGAGAGAGGTCTGTGAGAGGTCTGGGAGGAGAGGTCTGTAGAGAGGTCTGGGAGAGAAGTGAGGGGGAGGTTGTGAGAGGTTGGGGGTGAGAGGTCTGGGAGAGAGAAGTGAGAGGTCTGTGAGAGGAGTGAGACGGAGTGGTATTTTAGGCTTCACAGTACCTGTTTATGAGTCATTAAACACCTGACCCTTTGTGTACCTGTACTTAAATAACAAAGTTCTCCACATCAATTGACCACCATGAGGCCATGCTAGTGGACTACTTATCTACGCCAAGAAGGACGTCCCCTACCAACCTCTCGACGTCCCCCTTGAAGCCGACACTACCGACGTACACGCCATCACCTTTTGCCATAAACAGATAAATTTTCCCCACACACTCATCATTCTGTCACTTTATGTAACTTGCTGACAAAACCCATGACCCTCCAGGCTTTTACGCCCTTAATCCATGAGTCATAAAGGCAAGCATAGACTCTGCATGCTTCCCAGATGGGCACTGTAAACGCTTCTGCGCTCCACCTTGCACAGGATGTAAGGTGCCCAATAAACTAGCCCCCCGGGACAATCTTAATAACATAAAGGTGAGGGCTGGAGGGGTGGTGGCTGGAGGGATTGGTGAGGTGAAGGGGCTGGTGAGGGCTAGAGGGACTGGTGAGGGTAGAGGGACTGGAGGGAGGTGGGGGGGCTGGTGAGGGCTGGAACAATGTTATGGCAGTTGCTATAAAGATTCGTAGACAGACAGACAGATGTAGAAAATCTTATCCTGACTCGAGGGTGTGACGTATTGTTTAGTAGTGTGACTGCCATGACCCGACTGTAACCCCCCCTCGTTGACGTTCCAGTGGGTGCATCCTCATACCTCCCCCTTGGCACCCTGACCTCTCCTCCTGGCACCTGATCCCCCTGGCACCTGATCCCTCACTCTGGCACCTGATCCCTCCTGGCACCTTGACCCTCCTGGCACCTTGACCCCTCCTGGCACCTTGACCCCTGGGACCCTGACCCCTGGCACTGGCCCCTTGCCTGCCCTCTTGCACCCTTACCCTCTGACCCCCTTGCACCTGACCTTCTTGCACCCTGACCCCTGCACAGTGACCCCTGCACCCTGACCCCTTGCATCTGACCCCTTGCACCCCTGACCCCTTGCACCCTGACCCCTTGCACCCTGACCCCTTGCATCCCTGTGCCCTTGCACCCTGACCCCTGCTGCCCGCCTCCTGACCCCTTGCACCCTGACCCCTTGCACCTGGCCCCTGACCCCTAACTGACCCCTGACCCTTGCCTGGCCCTTGCACTCTGCCCCTTGCATCCTGTGCCCCTGACCCCTGGCACCCTTGCACCCTGACCTCTGACCCCTTGCCCTGACCCCTGCTTGCTGCCCTGGCCTCCTGACCCCTTGCACCCTGACCCCTGGCACCTGACCCTGGCACTGACCCCTGGCACCCCTGGCACTTTGACCGCACTGACTCCTTGCTATGTGACCCTAATAGGCCCCAACCTAGCTGTTCGGGTTAGGGTAGACGAGACTGGGGCCCATTAGAAACCCAGCTCATTAGGACTGGAGCCCACTTACTCAGGTTAGGTTAGGTCAGGTCAGGTCAGGTCAGAATGTCCAGGTTAAGGATAGGTCAGGTTAGGTCAGGAATTGGGTCCAGTAGGTCAGGTCAGGTCAGATGGTCGGTAGGTTAGGTTAGGTCAGGTCAGATTAGTGGGTAGATCAGGTTGGTTGGTGGTTAGGTTGTCGTGTTGGGGTTAGGTTGGATTAGGTTAGGTTAGGTCAGGTTAGGTTAGGTCATGTTAGGTTAGGTTAGGTCGGTTAGTCAGGTTAGGTTAGGTTAGGTTAGGTCAGGTCGGTCAGGTCAGGTTAGGTCAGGTTAGGTCAGGTCAGGTTAGTTCATGTTGTTAGGTTAGGTTAGGTTAGGTTAGGTTGCTTTATATTTGCATTTCAGTTTAAGTTACAGAATTAGTCGTCTTTTTTTTTATCTCAACTTACGAGGAAAATTCAGACTAAGAAACTTTTCAGAATACGACACGTGAGTTACTTGTCTGTTATTAATAGCCAGGTAAAAATAGCTACCTAAAATATCGAAGAAAAAAATAGTCAAATAAAAGTCTCAATTAACGATAGATCATAATTTTGTGGGGTAAAATAAAAGAGGAAATAATTTTATTTTATAGTTTTAACACCACATGATTACTCTCTTCCCTGGCCCTTACCTTGTGTGTCTGCCTGTCTATGTATGTATGTATGTATGTATGTATGTATGTATGTATGTATGTATGTATGTATGTACAGTATGTATGTATGTGAAGGACCCCCCCTTCAGATGCTCACACACTTAGGAAGACGTTCCTTCCTCCTCCTCCGACAGGTGAAGGAACCCCACGTTACCTGAGCAACACTAATTACTCTATTTAATTACCAACTACACGTGTAATAATAGTTCAATAAGTTTATGATAGTAATAAGTATGATGAAAATTAACCATAAATGTAATTAATTAATGTAACCTGTGTATAATTAATTTACACACACACACACATACACACACACACACACACACACACACACACACATACACCCTCTACATAAACACAGTCGTCCATAATTGGCTGTCAGGGAGATTTATTTATTTATTTATTTATTTATTTATTTATTTATTTATTTATTTATATTTAATTTATTGTTTATTTATTATTTATTTTCTATTGTGTGAGTCTGTAAGTGATCCTGTGTTGTGGGGTGTGGAGTTGAGGTGTGGGTTGAGGTGTAGGTTGAGGGTGTAGGTTGAGGTGTGGGTTGTGTAGGTTGGTGTAGGTTGAGGGTGTAGGTTGAGGTGTAGGTTGAGGGGTGTAGGTTGAGGTGTAGGTTGAGGGTGTAGGTTGAGGGTGTAGGTTGAGGTGTGGGTTGAGGTTGTAGGTTGAGGTGTAGGTTGAGGGTGTGAGTTGAGGTTGTAGGTTGAGGGTGTAGGTTGAGGTGTAGGTTGTGGGTGTAGGTTGTGGGTGTAGGTTGAGGTGTGGGTTGTGGGTGTGGGTTGGGGTGTAGGTTGAGGGGTGTAGGTTGAGTTGTGGGTTGAGGTGTAGGTTGAGGTGTGGAGTTGAGGGTTGTAGGTTGAGGGTGTAGGTTGTGGAACAGGTTGAGGTGTAGGTTGAGGTGTAGGTTGAGGGTGTAGGTTGGGGTTGGCCAGAGTCTGGGTTGTGGGTCGTCAGGTGGGTACTGAGGTCATCGTGAAGTGGTGTGGAGGGACCCAGGTGGTGGGGACCCAGGTGGTGGGGACCCAGGTGGTGGTGAACCCAGGTGGATAGGGGACCCAGGTGGTAGGGGACCCAGGTGGTGGGGGGACCCAGGTGGTGGGGGGACCCAGGTGGTGGAGGGGACCCAGGTGGTAGAGGGGACCCAGGTGGTGGAGGGAAGCTGTGTGTTATTGTCACAAACGAGTTGAGTTTATGCATTGTCCTCCTGTTTGGTCAGCTGTGTGTCTCACTCTCAGTAGACCACTACCTAACCTAACCTAACCTAACCATCAGGAAGGTTAGGTTAGGCTTAGGTTAGGGCCCATTTAGACTGGGACCTATATGCCTAGTCATCTGATGAAGTTGGTGTAAAACATGATAATATGAATTAAAACTAAATATTCTTACCTGTAATGCATCTAATAATAATAGTGAAATTTATGGAAGTTTATTACCAGTAGAGTCCCCCCGGAAGAATAGGAGGAGGAGGAGGAGGAGGAAGAAGAAGGGTGGTGAAAGGGAGTCGGTGAACAGTGTGGGTGACAGCAGGGACCTTGAGGCACCACACAGCGTCACAGCGTCACCTTGGCTGGTCTGACGTGCCTCCTGTTTCACACCATTACCTATACTGTACCAGGCTGGGGGTAAAGATGTCTGTCGCCTCACTCCTCAGCGATGTAATGATACTGTGTGGTCTACTTCTTCCTCTTTCCTCTTCCTCTTTTTCTTCTCCCCTTCCTCTTTTTCCTCTCCCCTTCCTCTTTTTCCTCTCCCCTTCCTCTTTTTCCTCTCCTCTTTCTCTTTTTCCTCTCCCCTTCCTCTCTTTCCTCTCCCCTTCCTCTTTTTCCTCTCCCCTTCCTCTCTTTCCTCTCCTTCCTCTCTTTCTCTCCCGCCCTCTCTTTCCTCTCCCCTTCCTCTTTTTCCTCTCCTCTTCCTTTTTTCCTCTCCCTTCTCTTTTCCTCTCCCCTTCCTCTTTCCTCTCCTCTTCCTTTTTCTCTCCTTCCTCTTTTCCTCTCCCCTTCCTCTTTTTTTCCTCTCCTCTTCCTTTTTTCCTCTCCTTCCTCTTTTCCTCTCCTTCCTCTTTTTCCTCTCCTCTTCTTTTCCCTCTCCCTTCCTCTTTTCCTCTCCCCTTCCTCTTTTTTGCTCTTCCTATTTCCTTCTTTTCCTCTCCTCTTTCTCTTTGTCATCTCCTCTTTTTCACTGTATTTTCCTTTCTCTTCCTTTTTCTTTTCCCTCCGCTGTGTGTGTGTGTGTGTGTGTGTGTGTGTGTGTGTGTGTGTGTGTGTGTGTGTGTGTGTGTGTGTGTGTGTGTGTGTGTGTGTGTGTTGATATTAGGGGCTTATTGACAGCATGTGTGTTTGTATGGCGCCAATACATATGTGTGTGGTGTTTGTTATAGTGACGCTGGTGGTTAGGTTAGGTTAGCGTTTTGTTTACGTGACTGGCTGATTGTCTATTTATCTTACTTTCCATTAGTATTCTACTCTGAGGTGGGGTGAGGTGAGGTTGTGAGGTGGGGTGAGGTTGTGAGGTGGGATGGGGTGGGGTGAGGGGGTTGGTTGTGAGGTGGGGTAGGGTGAGAGGTCAGGTGAGGGGGTATGAGCTATAGTGAGGTGTGGTGTGGTGTGATGTGGTGTGGTGTGGTGTGGTGAGGTGTGGTGTGGTGTAGTGTGGTGAGAGATGAAGGGGGGGATGACTTCTCTCACCAATGTTGACTCCTGCAGGACGTCAGGTGTCTCGGTAGCCCCATTGTTTACCTTAACACACCTGGACACACAATGTGCAATATTCTGGTCTGATATGCAAATGTGAGGCTGTATGTCGCTTCAACCTATCTTGTGTTACCGGCTGTGTGTGTGGTGGTGGTGGTGATAATGGTGTGGTGGTGTGGTGTGATGTGGTGGTGTGATGTGGGTGTTGGTAGAAGTTAGTGACGGTGGTGATGGTAGTTTGTAGCCATAATAGTAGTGATGATGATGGTAGTGATGAGTGTGGTAGTGATGGTGATGATTGTGGTAGTGATGGTAGTGATGATTGTGGTTGTGATGGTAGTGATGATTGTGGTAGTGATGGTCTGTGAGTGGCGTGAAGGCTGTGAATTAATAAGTTGTGTTTGTCAACCATCATCTACACACGTTTACGATGTTCAAGCTTAAGTCTGTGCAAGCTTAAGTCTGTGCAAGCTTAAGTCTGTGCAAGCTTAAGTCTGTGCAAACTTAAGTCTGTTAAAGCTTAAGCCTGTTAAAGCTTAAGTCTGTTCAAGCTTAAGTCTTAATGTAAAACAACTCACTCTTGTTTTTGTGGTAATGTTGACGTGACTCTGGCCAAGTGGTGTACAGTATGTGGTGCCGGGACGTACTGTTGTAGGGGGAGGGAGAGGTAATGTTCAAGGTTGTGGTGTGACAAAGGTTGTAGTGTGACATAGGTTGTGGTGTGACAGAGGTTGTGGTGTGACATAGGTTGTGGTGTGACAGGGGTTGTGGTGTGACATAGGTTGTGGTGTGACAGAGGTTGTGGTGTGACAGGGGTTGTGGTGTGACAGGGGTTGTAGTGTGACATAGGTTGTGGTGTGACATAGGTTGTAGTGTGACAGGGGTTGTGGTGTGACAGGGGTTGTGGTGTGGACAGCTGTGACCCCTCAAGGCAGTAGTCATGAGGGTTGTGGCCGCCTCAAACTTTCCCTCCAGATGACTGTAGTTGGTGCGTTTTGCGGTGGAGGAGCCTTGTGGTGGCCTCTCATAGTACACCACGAAGACAACATGGAGCTGATCTGCTGTAGTCTATGGGGGTCTGTACATGAAGGAGGAGGAGGTAGAGATAAAGAGAAGAAGAAGGAGGAAGTGGAGGTAGCAATGGTAGAAGCGGGGGAGGAGGTGGTATCGAGGAGGAGGAGGAGGAGTATTAGAAGCCTCTATGTCTCTTTTAGGGAGGTAAGGCCTACCCCCTTTTAAGGCATAGGCTATGGTAGTCAGTGAAAGGCCGTGGCAGTAGGGTAGGGTTGGGTTGGGTAGGGTTGGGTAGGGTAGGGTAGGGTTAGGTAGGGTAGGATACAAGGGGTTGGGTTAAAAGTCCTACTGTAGATGAGGAATGTGTTTTTAAGTTACCTGGGTATGTGTGGTAGAGCGCACCTTGAGCCGGGCCGGGACTAATTAAGGTGTCTTGAATAAGGTGATGCAGACTGACACACCATGATTTGGGGGCACACCTGATAGATTTCGTTCATTCTGACTTAATTGAAGGTGTGGGTGTATAGGTAGTAGGTAGGTGGGTGAGTGATGGAAGAGTCTCTCTCAATCTGTACTCGTGTCACACTCAAAACATAAGTGTGAGAGAATTTATAAATCTCCAGTGCAGGGCTTGACTTTAATATCGGATCACCTGAAGATTAAGCAACCTAACCTAACCTAACCCTCAGGTAACGTTAGTGTGTTTAGTCACCAGGTGAAATAATTTTAAATTGTCTAATCTTCAGTTGATACGAAATATCTCTTGATGAAATACCTGGGGTACAGACTTTTAGTTCTTTATGGTGACCGAGAGAGATAAATGAGGGAGATAATAACTGAGAGATAGAGAGATAACGTAGAGATACAATAACAGGGCCAGATAAGGTGTTTAAGGGGGAGGGGGAAGTCCAGACGTGGTGGTTATAGGTTAGGTTAGGTGTGTGTGTGTGTGTGTGTGTGTGTGTGTGTGTGTGTGTGTGTGTGTGTGTGTGTGTGTGCGTGTGTGTATTATTAAACACTCATATAATCAATTAGTGATCCCTTGGTACAGGAACGGCTGCCATTCTCACTGAACGGCAACGCGAAGTGGATGCCTTTATGAGGATTTTTTACTGCGTTCTGTGAGGCCTGAGATGCTGGCAGCCTTCACTAGCTGCTATGGTGAACACTATGGCTACCCTACCTGTGTGTGTGTGTGTGTGTGTGTGTGTGTGTGTGTGTGTGTGTGTGTGTGTGTGTGTGTGTGTGTGTGTGTGTGACCTATATTAACCGGGAAATCAGACACACAAACTATACACAATTAGAAAGTAAGATTTCTAATTGTAAACAAAACATAATGTGACAGTTGAGGCTGTCTGTCTGTCTGTCTGTCTGTCTGTCTGTCTGTCTGTCTGTCTGTCTCTCTGTCTGTCTGTCTGTCTGGTAGAAATTGTGTCTGTATTTGCATGTGTCTGTCTCTGCAGGTGTCTGTCTGTCTGTCTGTGTCTAATCTATGTGTGTATATATGTATGTATGTATGTATGTGTGTGTGTTTGGTAGAAATTATGTGTCTGTATCTGCATGTAAGTATGTGTATGTATGTATGTGTGTGTGTCTGTGTAATCACCGTGTATGTTAAAACTACATGAGTTCAAATACTAATGAACATGTGTACGATTATGAACATACACGTACATTAAACATAGGTGTACATTGTGTGTGTGTGTGTGTGTGTGTGTGTGTGTGTGTGTGAGGGCGGATGTCAGTGGTGGTGGGAGATAGTCGTAGTGGCCCGCCAGTCTGGTGTCGTCGCTCTAGTGGTTAAGTCGTGTGTATTGCCTCTCTCTCTCTCACCCGCACCACCACCACTACTCTTGCCTCCTGACACTGCCGCTGACTCTCCTGACAGTGGCTGACAATCCCGATATCACCTCCAATAGACTATATACGAAGGCTTAGTCCAGTGAATCTGTCAGTGAGTCTGTCAAGGTGGTTTAGTGAGAGAACGTTGAGAGTCGTCTTGGCATCACCTGGAAACTGTGCGTGAGTGTACCGTGTTCTGGCTCTCAGCGGCAGTGACCAGCGTGGCACCGTATACTCACCTGTCTATATTAAATGTGATCGATGGAAAGTGTAGTGATGATGTTAAACCTTTCTCTCGATAATAACTAATGTATTTAATAAGAGAAAAGAAAAGTACACAAATATCTTCATGTAAAGGAAGGTGTCAAGTACAGATCTGTCCATTTTTGAGTGACAGTATTCGGGATTTAATTAGACGCCGATGGGGGGTGATGATGCAGGTGTGCTACTCATCATTACCTAGAGCCCTGTTTACGGTGTCTTGTTCTGCCCACTTTTTGTCCAGTCGTCTTGGAATATTATTATTTTATTTTATTTTAGTTACCCCGAGTGTGTGATTATTATTCTTTTTGTTGCTTCTTGATGAGTTATATTACCTGAGGCGTCTTGAAGTAGTAATGAGGAAATTGAAGAAAAGAAGAATATATTGGTTACCTGAAGATTAACCCCCCTCACTCCCAGTTTATTGTACCTGATGATTTAACACCTTTAACCTAACCTAACCTAACCCAACCTACCCTAAACTATCCCCCAAGGTGTTTAATTATCAGGTGAGATAAGGAGGAGGTAGGTTAATCTTGAGGTGATCCAAAAATACTAATAATATGTATGTAGACAGTGTTGTGTGGAGGAGGTGCTGGTGGTGTTTGAAGTTGTTGCTTGAGTGAGGGCGAGTCTGATTGAACCACATATTCATGAATGAGGAAGAGGGAAGTGGAGCGTAAAGCCTCCTCCTCCACCTCCTCCTCCTCCTCCTCCTCCTCCTCCTCCCTCATGTTGAGAGCGGTGAGGGAGGTGATGAGGGAGGGAGGGAGGGAGGCATGAGGTGGAGTGTGGACGGGAAGACTTTCCTTCTCCATCCTCACACTGAAGGCCACATCCTCCTTCCTTCCTTCCTTCCTTCCTTCCTTCCTTCTCAGCTTCATCCCCCTTCTACCCACACTGTCACATGTAACCTGTGCCATGGCCCACACCATCACGCGCGTGTGTGTGTGTGTACAAGTGATGTGTGTGTGTGTAAGTGACATGTATGTGATTGTAAGTGGTGATTTTGTGTGTGTGTGTGTGTGTTATTGTGGTGACGTCAGACTTAGTGATCAGTTATTGATGTTATTATGATGGTCGTTAGTGAGTAGTAGTTCCGGAGGCAACGACCACATGAGGCTCTTCCCTTATTACTGAACCAGCGGGACCTTTCTAACCTAACCTAACCTAACCTAACCTAACCTAACCTAACCCAACCCAACATACTGTACAAAAATAAGTGTTCAGGTGTTCACAGGTAATTTGTTCACTGTTCACGTATGCATTACATCACCTTGTGTAGGGCTGTAAAGGGTACAGTGTGTGTAGGTACAAGGGCGTGGCAGGCTGTTACAGGATTTACAGGTTACAGTAGGTTATAGGTACAAAAAAGGTACAGCACTCGGCCTTTCAGTTGTTTGTTGGTAATAATACACCAGTGTAGATTACAGGACGACACACTATAGGCGTCAGTTGTTGTATTCTGGACGACACACTATAGGCGTCAGTTGTTGTATTCTGGACGACACACTATAGGCGTCAGTTGTTGTATTCTGGACGACACACTATAGGCGTCAGTTGTTGTATTCTGGACGACACACTATAGGCGTCAGTTGTTGTATTCTGGACGACACACTATAGGCGTCAGTTGTTGTATTCTGGACGACACACTATAGGCGTCGGTTGTTGTATTCTGGGCGACTTTACTATAGGCGTCGGTTGCTGTATTACGGACGACACACTATAGGCGTCGGTTGTTGTATTCTGGACATTTACTATAAGCGTCACCTGTTGGCATTCTGGACGACACACTATAGGCGTCGGTTAATTCTGGACGACACACTATAGGCGTCAATTTGTTGTATTCTGGACTGACACACTATAGGCGTCAGTTGTATTCTGGACGACACACTACAGGCGTCAGTTGTTTGTATTCTGGACGACGCACTATAGGCGTCAGTTGTTTGTATTCTGGACGACACACTATAGGCGTCAGTTGTTGTATTCTGGACGACACACTATAGGCGTCAGTTGTTGTATTCTGGACGACACACTATAGGCGTCAGTTGTTGTATTCTGGACGACACACTATAGGCGTCAGTTGTTGTATTCTGGACGACACACTATAGGCGTCAGTTGTTGTATTCTGGACGACACACTATAGGCGTCAGTTGTTGTATTCTGGACGACACACTATAGGCGTCAGTTGTTGTATTCTGGACGACACACTATAGGCGTCAGTTGTTTGTATTCTGGACGACACACTATAGGCGTCGCGGTAGCCATTCTGGTTTGCTGACCACGCTACCTGGGCGTCCACTTGTTGTGTATTCTGGACGACACACTATAGGCGTCAGTTGTTGTATTCTTGACGACACTACGGGCGTCGGTTATTTGTATTCTTGACGACACACTATAGGCGTCGGATTGTTGTATTCTGGACGACACTATAGGCGTCAGTTGTTTGTATTCTGGACGACTTACTATAGAAGGCGTCACTTGTTGTATTCTTGTATTAGTCATGCAACACACAACAGACTGACGGACGGACATCATATTATTTATATCAACATAGCACTTTCCTGACACACTATTGCTACTGACGCTCTCCTGATGCCGTTGCTGACGCTTTCCTGACACACTATTGCTACTGACGCTCTCCTGATGCCTCTGCTGACACTTTCCTGACACACTACTACTTTCCTGACGCTGTTTCTGCTGACACTACTGCTGCTGCTGACACTTTCCCTGAGAGAGAGAGAGAGAGAGAGAGAGAGAGAGAGAGAGAGGTTCATTATCTTATCTCCTAAAGTTTTCCTCCTCTTACCCAACCCTTAGTGTCAGCCAGCTTTAGTGTCAGCCAAGGCATAGCGGCATCCAATTTTAGTGTCAGCTAAGGTACAGCGTCAGCAAATATTTCGTGTTAACAAAGTCTAGTGTCAGTCTGCTTTAGTGTCAGCCTTAATGTCAGACAGTCTTAGTGTCAGCTCTAGTGTCAGCCCGAGTGTCAGCTCTAGTGTCTACTCTAGTGCGAGTCCTAGTATCTTCTCTAGTGTCAGTCATAGTGTCAGTCGTAGTGTCAGCCAGTCCTAGTGTCTCCTCTAGTGTCAGTTCTAGTGTCAATCTTAGTGTCAGTCGTAGTGTCAGCTCTAGTGTCAGCCAGCCAGACATCACCGTCACGCTGCAGATCTTCTCCTCTCTTCCTCTCATCTTATTCATAATTTGTGGCTGCAGTAAGAGTCCTCCAATAATAATAATAATAATAATAGAAACGTCTTATTTATTCACATTCACTAACGTAGGCAGAGTTATTCATTTATGACGTCACACCAGGCTTTTAGTAATGACGTCACTCGAGGATCTAGTTATGACGTCATTCCAGGCCTTACTTATGACGTCATTCCAGGCCTTAGTTATGACGTCATTCCAGGCCTTAGTTATGACGTCACAGCAGGTTTTAGTTAGAAAGTCACCTAACCTAACTTAACCTAACCAAACCTAACCTAACCTAACCTAACCTAACCTAACCTAACCTACATAGTATAATGATAATGTCACTAACTAGAGAATCGGTGGTGGTGGTGGTGGTAGTTGTGGTACTGTAGGTTGAGTGGAGACTGGTAGTAGTAGTAGTAGTAGTAGTAGTAGTAGTGGTGAGTTCTGAGCATGACATGAGGCAGGAGCTTTGTTGGAATGCTACGAAAGAGGAGGGTTTGGAACTGTAGGGGGTGGGAGGGGTGGGAGGGGGTGGGAGGGGGGTAGGGGAGGGTGGGTGGGGGGTGAGAAGAGAGGACAAGCATCATCTTCCACGAATCAATACATTTAGGATGAATCTCATCTTACAGTTAAGTGGCGTAATGGTGTGTGTGTGTGTGTGTGTGTGTGTGTGTGTGTGTGTGTGTGTGCTATTGTGTGTGTGTGTTGTATCAGTAGTTCCTCCCCATTTACCTAAATTATAATATCATTTAACATAGTTTTTATTGATCAATTCTGTATATATATATTTTCTTAAAGTATCGTTCTGTTTATCAAAATATATCGATCATTCTCAATACAGTATCAAATGTTTTCATTATGGTGTAATATTTCAGTGAGTAACAATAATAACTGATAAAAAAAAACGGTGATCATTTGGTGACTCAGGAAAGATGTGTGATGGTACACCGCTCGCCAAGACCTGCCTTCCAGTGACGCAGCAGCAGAAGGCGACGACGTAGGGAAGCGTGGGTGGGCGCAGTATGGAAACGCCCCCTGGTACACTCTCCCAGACCACAGACAGAAGCAGTGGGAGGCAGCAGCGATTAGTGGCACGAACGTCATAGAAGCTCTGGGACGTGTCTTGGTCGAGCACTGACACACACACACTCACTCACTCACACACACGCGCGAGCAACAGTGACACGTGTGTAGGGAGCAGCAGCAGCAGGCAGTACTAGATAGAGTGAGGTGTTGCAGTCATCACTACTACTACAGTTGCCTGGACGACATCAAGCTTCAGCTGTTACCGCGGCTCTTTCTCTCTCTCTCTCTCTCCAACTTACAATATTTTCTCACTTTCTTTCTGTTCTTTAGCTCATTCCTCCCTCCCTCACTCAATCTTTCCCTCCCTCTCCCTTCCCCCTTCCCTCCCTCCCTCCCTCCCTCCCTCACAACTCTCTCTCTCTCTCTCTCTCTCACCCACACTCTCGACACGGACACCTTCTGGGGACATCAACTTGGATTCCACCATCAGATAGCCTCAGGAACACAGGCATCAGCAGCGGGGTGAAAATACGAGAGACGAATTCCTGTGAAATGTCTTGACCTAAAATGACTCCCACATTGAGTTAATTTTCTCAGCATCCCTCCCTCCATTTCTACTTCCTCGGGGGCTGTGTATTCCCCCTACAGGAGACTAGAAAAGGTGTGTGAGAGCGACCCCCCCCCTTCCTCCCCTCCAAAGATCCTGGTGTGTGTAGTAGGTAGACAGGTGTATGTGTGTCTGTCTCAACCACTCTACTCACCACCAATAGTTCCTACCTCTCCTAGTATCATTAGGAGTGACAGAGAACTTGTTACAAAGATCAACTGTACCTCCCCGGCTACAAACGTCAAGGCGTCCATCACCACCTACGTCTCTACCTGAAGGCCCCGCTGTCAAGGAACGTAGAATCGTATTTACATCCAAGTCACAATAAAAATCCGGAACACGATCGAAATTTTTTTAGTTTTTAATGAATCAAATTGTAAACAAATGCAAATCTAAGGAATAATAGCTTAGTAAATGTTATTATGTTGATGGATTTTATAACAGCCAGTCAGAACTTAATCGTCATGTCCACCTGGATGACGAAACAGTGAAAACAGATAAACAAAACAGTCGGAATCTATTTTCGTCCTATTGTCATTTTTTTCGTCTGAAGAAGGAACACAAAAGATAGAAAGTGTGTGGTAAAGTGTGGTAAAGTGTGGTAAAGTGAGAGTCTCCTTGTTAGTACTGTTGTGGAGGTTAATTAACGGTGTTACAGGTGTGTTGAAGGGAAGGACCCGTCACTCATCCCTCGATTATTGATAATTAAACCTCAGGTATAAGTGTAGCCAGATGATATACCTGTAACTGATATAAGTGAAAAATAAGTGAAATAAGTTGCTATAAGTATATTAAGACAAGTGAAATAAGTCGTTGTAAGTGAAAATAAGTGAAGATAAGTGGTGTCTTAGGTAAGTGTAATCAGATAAGTGTGGGTGAAGTGAGTGTAGAGCTACTTAAGCCTCCTGAGTGGGGTGAAGCCTCCTGAGTGGGGTAAAGCCTCTTTGAGTGGGGGTGAAGCCTGAAGCCTCATCATGTTAGAAGAGAACGACGTCCCCTTCATTGTGAGGCGACGACGACTCTACTCGGTATGTTGCACGACCAGGGGGAGGGGAGTGAGGGGAGGGGAGTGACATATTGGAGGAAGGGGGATGAGAAAAGGGGGAGGGAAGGGTGAGAGAGGAATGGGTAAAGGGAGAGGAGGGTGAGAGATGGAGGAGGGAGGTGGTGGATAGTGAGAGAAAGAGGACGTGAAAGGAAAGGGGAAGGAGTAAGGGGAAGGAGAGGAGAAGGAGGAGGAAAGAACAAGAAGAATAGTAATAAAAAATAATAATAATAATAAATAAAAGTAAAATTCACGAAACAAACAAATATTTAATGCCAGAATCTAAATTAACCTCAATAGTGTATTAATATTACCTGTTTAATTAATTATTACTCTAGACTGACCAGAAACACTCATTTCACTGTGGTATTACTGAAGGGTGAATATTGACAATGTATCTGAATTAATGTTAAAAATACACAGTGCTTTCATGTCACGGGTGAGGAATACTTTTTAGCCTATCCATGGCACACCCTTGCACGTGCCACACGTGCCCACGACCCTTGTCGCGTTATGTATATATGACAGAGCCATATTTTCCTCGAACATTTAAACTTTATAGAATTCATTTTGTTGTTACAGGGTGACGGAGAGAGAGAGAGAGAGAGAGAGAGAGAGAGAGAGAGAGAGAGAGAGACTGTACCTGTACTCTACCACTCGTGAGATAGAGCCACTTGGTAGATTGGTAAATAGAGCCAGAGTGTGATATAGAGCCAGAGTGATAGAGTCGATAAGTACCATCTAGGGTTCAGTAATCTTTGGGGAGTGTTGAACCTTTATTATGGGGCCCCAGTCCTATTAGGCCCCAGTCCTATTAGGCCCCAACCTAATCATAAGGAATGTGGTCCAATCGTCATGGATACATACATACATACATACATACATACATACATACATACATACATACATAGACAAACAGGTGTAAGGAAAAGTCTTTGCGATAATCAGTAACGAAGACGGAGGTGGGCGGGAGGGAGGAGGCCAGGGGTGGCGGGGGGGGGGGGTGGGGTGGGATGAAGGAAGAGGATGAGGTGGGAAGGGGGAGGGAGGGAGGGAGGGAGGGAGGGGGTAGGTGAGAGAGATGAATGGGGGAAACAAAAGAGGGAGGCAGATAAGGGGTGTGAGGGAGAGAAGGTAAGGGAGGTGAAAGGAAGTGATGGTGTGATACAATAGCGTGTGACATGAGATTACACACACACACACACACACACAGGGTTGTAATGAACGTGTTATTAATGACAGCAGCAGGTGTGGTTAATTAATTACGTAATGCGTCATCAATCACACCGTGTTACCTGAGGCTCTGTTGACACCTGATGTGGGTCATTACCTGGAACACTCTATTACGAGTTGTCTGTCTATGTCTGTCTGTCTCTGTCTGTCTGTCTGTCTGTCTCTGTCTGTCTGTCTCTCTCTGTCTGTCTGTCTGTCTCTCTCTGTCTGTCTGTTTGTCATAAGTTGAAGGGAGTGTCATGTGGATTGAGGGAGTGACAGGTACAGGGAAGGAGTGTGAAGGAGGAAGAGGAGGAGTGTGAGGGAGGAAGGAAGGAAGGAAGGTGGAGGTGAAGGAGGTTAGAGGGAAGGAGGTAGGGAGGGAAGGGGGCAGAGACTGGGCACAGTCGCACATGCTTGGGCTGCGTCACTTTCCACTTAGCTAACACATTTCGCTTACAGGGTACGTTTGTTGGTCAGCCTGTGAGCAGCTGTTGGTGAGCCTGTGAGCAGCTGTTTGTGAGTATGTGAGCAGCTGTTTGTGAGAATTATCTGGTACTTAAAGGACAGAGTCTTTTACGATTGTTTATGTAGATGCTCGCCCTCTACAGCTACAGTTCTCGAGTTTGTCCTGGTGATACTGGTGCACGCTGTAACTGTATCGAATTAGGGCTTTGTGTGTTTTTTGGGGGGGGGGAGGGGAAGGGTTGGCCTCATATAAAATCCAGTTTCTTCAGTTTCATGTTATGTTCGGCCACAGTGTTTAAAGGTAGTGAGCTGAAATATTTGCTTATGTTAATAGTCCCGATAATGGTCACGAACATAATAACATAAGAATGGAGGAAACTGCAGCGGGCTTATTGGTCCATACTGGACAGTCCCGTTTACACCCAACCCCTATCGCTCATATATCCATCCAACCTTTGTTTGAAGCTATCCAGCGTGTTAGAGTTAATGATGATGTTTGGTAACTTGTTCCGGAACTGGAAATATTTATTGTCAATCAAGTGACTGACTGATGTGTATACAAATAGGGCACAGCAGATGGTGTTAATATCCTCGAATCTTAACATTTTAATTTAGCAAATTATAACGTGCGGTAGTAAGGTTTTTGTTTTGAAAAACCAGGAGGCCCCAGTGAGTGACTGTCGAGTGTGATACATGATACCGCACTGTTTATTGACTTTACTGTGAATGGCTTGTATGTGGTTTCTCCAGCTAAGTTTCTTAACAACAATCCCAAGGAA
The DNA here is from genome assembly GCF_018991925.1 of Homarus americanus. Lineage (NCBI taxonomy): Eukaryota > Metazoa > Arthropoda > Malacostraca > Decapoda > Nephropidae > Homarus > Homarus americanus. The sequence goes on along the minus strand of NW_024735301.1, from coordinate 21,386 downwards.
TTTAGTATTTTGTTCGCGTTTGAGGACTGTATTACCAAGGTACAGGGGGTCCAAGTCTGGGGGTAGGTTTTTCCTTCTGTGAAAGATCGTGTAGTGGGTTTTTTCGGGGTTTAAAGTCAGTTTATAACGTATTACCCAGGTCCTGACATTGGTCAATTCAGTGTTCATATTTCTCATAAGGAATGGAGGTCTGAGTTAATAGCATAGAGATTACTATCGTCTGCAAATAAGTTGTATTGTATGAGTGTGCTGGCGTGGACTATATCGTTATGTACAGCAAAAACAGTACAAGACCGAGAATGGAACCTTGAGGGACGCCATACAAAATTAGCGAGGGGTCAGATAGATGATAATTTTTATAGCAGACATAATACTTCCCGTTATATAGATATGAGGTAATCCAAATGTGAGATAAGCCTCTAACGTCGTAATGTTCCAGGAGGTAGTGCCGGAATATAATCAGTGCAGTATATCACTATATCAGCAGCTTGTGAGCATATTAGCAGCATACTACCATGTAATCCGTGTCTTAGTTTGTCAGTTGTTCATAAGGAAAGCTCTGCAATGCTGTACACTCTTGCTGTACCAGGTAGTGCTGTTCACATCTGCTGTACCAGGTAGTGCTGTTCACATCTGCTGTACTAGATGTTGAAAGCTGTTGTGTTTATCAAGATAATAACTATGCAGGATTACGCTGGGAGGGTCGAGAGAAACTGTCGAGGAAGACCTGTTGGTGGTGGTGGGTGACGGGAAAGAAAGTTTGAGGGGTGGGGAAGAAACTGTCAGGTGGTAGGGGAAGTATGGGGTCTTGAGTGAGAAATAATGATGTAAAAACTAAAGAATATATGAGGTGTTGGGAAGAAAGTACAAGATTTAGAGGGAAAATTTGGGTTAGTAAGGCAAAAAGTATGAAATAATGAGTGTTAAAAGTATTAAATAGCAAGAAAGTATGAAATTACGAGTATAAAGTAAGAAATTATTAAAGGGAAAAGTATTAAGAGATGGGGGAAGAAATAGGTAGGAGGGGGGACTTGATGGTGATAGTGGTGGTGGTGATAGGATCGTGGTAGGGGTGGTACTTAGGTGGTGATGATGGTGGTAATGTGGTAGTGATGATGGTAGTAGTGGTGGTAGCGTTGATGGTAGCCGTGTATAGTGTTAATAGTGGTAGTAATTGTGGTAGTAGTGATGGTTGGGGAGTAACACATTGGTAGGGAGGGAGTGGAGAAGAGAGGGGAGAGGAGGAGAAGAGAAGGGAGACAGAGTAGGGTGAAAAGAGAGGAAAGAAGACAAGGAGAAGAGAGGAGAAGGAGAGGGGAGAGAGGAGAAGAGAGGAAAGCATTGGCGTGCATAATACCAAATTGAGTTGATTATGGGAGAGGAGGGTGTGAGGGAAGTGAGGGTGTAAGGGGAGAGGGTGGAGGGAGTGAGGGTGTGAGGGAAGTGAGGTGTGAGGGAAGTGAGGGTGTGAGGAAGTGAGGGTGCGAGGGTGTGAGGGAATGAGGGTGAGGGGGGAGGGTGTGAGGGAAGTGAGGGTGAGGAAGTGAGGGTGTGAGGGAAGTGAGGGTGTAGGGGAGTGAGGGTGTGGAGGGAAGTGAGGGTGTGAGGGAAGTGAGGGTGTGAGGAAAGTGAGGGTGTGAGGAAGTGAGGTGTGAGGAAGTGAGGAAAGTGAGAGTAGAGGTGAATAGTAGAGTGTGATTTACCTGGCCGAGACGCAATACTTAATTACCACACGATGGCTCAGTACAGGTGTGGTGAAGGTGGTAGTGACTCACCTGACCCCTGATATGTGCACCTTGATGAGTAACTGTTGTTGTTGTTATTATTCATATGTAAGGGAGACGTACACCCACCCACCCACACCCACCCACACTTAGACACCACACCCCACCTGCACATCCACCCACCCACACCCTCACCTAGACATCTCACCCACACCCTCACCTACACACCCCACCCATTCTTACTACACACCCCACCCCACCCACATCCCCCTCACCCCCTTAGTCACCCTTTCTCAAGTTACAGGCTCTGGTAATGGCGCCGGCGGGGATTGGCAGCCTGCCTGAGTGAGCTAGCAGCCTGTAACGCCACCACTACCGGCCTGCTATACCCCTTGTCACGCCATTACACCCCCTGTCATGCACTCCTTGTCTCGCCCTGTTAAGCACTCTTAGATATACCCTGTCATGCACTCTCTGTCATACACGCCTAGACACACCCTGTTATCCACACCTTGTCATGCACTCCTTGTCATTCTGTCATACACGCCTAGACACACCATGTTATCCACACCTTGTCATGCACGTTTAGATGCACCCTGTCACGCACTCCTTGTCTTGCCCTGTCACGCACTCCTTGTCTTGCTCTGTCACGCACTCCTTGTCACGCACCTTGTCACGGTCTCCTACGTCACACTAATTTTTTACGTCTAATGATGCAGGTCATTTGGGTACTTAATTTACCTCTTAACTGTCCATACCAACTTGACCTTGGCATTCTTGTGGTGACCTCTGACCTCTTACCATCCTATTAGTTGACCTCTGAACTCTCACCCCTATTAGTAGACTTCTGACATCTCATCCCCTATTAGTTGACCTCTGACATCTCACCTCCATTTAGTTGACCTCTGACCTCTCACCACCCTATTAGTTGACCTCTGACATCTCACCCTCCATTTAGTTGACTTCTGACCTCTCACCCCCTCATTAGTTGACCTCTGACCTTTAACCCTCCTATTAGTTGACCTCTGACCTCTCACCAGGGCTGGCAATTATATAAACACCCCTAAATAACCCACCTTATAAAAACAAAACAAAAAATAGAAGAAAAAACATTCATTTTCAGATATAAACTTTGGGACTTGTTATTGAACGTGGACTCACAACACAGACAGACAGACAGACAGACAGACGTGAAGGTAGTGTCTTAGATAAAGTTAGACAGACAAATTGATATAAGGGAGGTGGGCTAGACACAGATAAACAGACGTGAAGAAGGTGGGTTAAACACAGACAGATACAGACGGAAGGGAAACGGGGGGGTGGGCTGCGTGACGTATTTATGACAGAAACAAGAATAATTTAAGGAGGTTGGTGGTGGGACGACAGATGGTCACTGTCTCTCTTTCTTTAGCTGTCTGGTAGCTTGTCTTTCTAGCTGTTAGCTTTATGTGTCTAACTTGCCAACTGTGTCTGGTTTTTTTTTTTTTCTGGGTGGATAACTTGTGTGTCTCTGTCTGTCTGTCTGTCTCTGTCTGTCTGTCTGTCTCTGTCTGTCTGTCTGTCTGTCTGTTTTGTCTTCTGTCTACCACCACCAGACTGTGTTGTTATTAGTGTTATACTGTATATGGGTGGGTGGGTGTGGTGGGTGGAGTGGGTGTGTGGGAGGTGGTGGTGGGGTGAGGAACAGGTGGTAGTGAGAGGTGGTTGTGGAACTGGGGTGTAGGGGAGGTTGTGGGTGTGTGGGGGAGTGTGGGGTACTAGGAGTGGGTGGGTGTGTGAGTAGATTCTTAATGGCTCGTAAGTCAATTTTACCTCGTAACTAATTAATTTAAGATGATAAACGAACTAACATCCCAAATATGGTGTCCAGTCACCTGTGAGACTCTCTCTCTCTCTCAGGTTAGGTTAGGTTAATTTAAACTAGGTCAGATTAGATTACATTAGGTTCGATTAACTTTAATTAGACTAGATTAGATTAAGTTTAGGTTAGGTTAGTTTAAATTAGGATATTTTAATCATCAGTTGGACAGGGTGGTTAATCTTCAGGTGGGAGACGGTGCCCGGATGTCACCACAGTTGATAAGAGCTGTCTCAACACCCTGGTTTAGAGGGTCAGGTTTATCAATGTTTTATATGCTTGGGTGATAGGTTGTAGGTTGTAGTTGTTGATGTGGTGGTGTTATTGTGTTGTTTTTGTTTTGTTATTATTGTTATCGTGGTTATTATTAGCTTTCTTCGACATCAGGATTTTTGATCCCATGGCCGCTTGTCACCGTAACCTAGCTCTCGATGCTGCACACAGGAGGAACGAGAACGACAAGAGAAGGGCATATGGGGAGAGAATTCAAAACGTTGATCAAGGCAGCTTCACTCCTCTAGTGTTCACAACCTCTGGCGGATGGGACCAAGAGCAAGATGCTTCTACGCCAGACTCGCGGAGTTGATCTCCGAACAGAAGCAGCAGCCCAGAAGTTATGTTACAGCCTGGATGAGATGTCGACTGTCCTTCTCTCCTTCGGTTCGGCTTTGCTCTGCCTCAGGGGAACGAGAGCTTCTGCCCCTACTCCGACAACTGCTGCAGATATTGACTATGAGGCTACAGTCACTGAATGCTGCATAGATCTGCGGCTCAACTAATTTAACACAGATAGGATAGCTACTTGTGTATTAGGATATTTAATATTAAGGTAATTAAATGGTGGCGAAGGTGTGGCTATTGGGAGGCTGAGGCCACGTAGTGGTAGTAGTAGTACTATTTTAACTGTTAACACTGCAACGTTATAACATATATAATGAACTTTAGCTTTTAGTAATTAAGACCATCACTAAGTATATTATTTCTTAACTTTAATGTACGCTAATGAAAAGGTTTAATTACAAGCTCTGTGTGTGTGTGTGTGTGTGTGTGTGTGTGTGTGTGTGTGTGTGTGTGTGTGTGTGTGTGTGTGTGTGTGTGTGTGTGTGTGTGTGTGTGTGTGTGTGTGTGTGTGTGTGTGTGTGTGTGTGTGTGTGTGTGTGTGTGTGTGTGTGTGTGTGTGTGTGTGTGTGTGTGTGTGTGTGTGAGTGTGAGTGTGTGTGTGTGTGTGTGTGTGAGTGTGAGTGTGTGTGTGGAGGCCGAGGTAGCCAACCTCAGACGTAAACATGGCACTTGATTGAATGATTGTGTGTGTGTCTCTGTTGTCGATTGTTGTCATCGTCGTGAGAGGCAGTGGGGGGGCAGACTGGGCAGAGGGCAGGAGGGCAGACTGGGCAAGGGGCAGGAGGGTAGACTAGGCAGGGGCAGGAGGGGTAGACTGGGCAAGGGGCAGGAGGTGGAGCTGGGCAGGGGCAGGAGGGTAGACTGGGCAAGGCAGGAGGTAGACTGGGCAAGGGGCAGGAGGTGGAGCTGGGCAAGGGCAGGAGGGTAGACTGGGCAAGGGGCATGGGGGAGCTGGGCAGGGGCAGGAGGGTAGACTGGGCAAGGGGCAGGAGGTGAAGATATGCAGGTGGTTGGGTGCTTCATATATCTGTTGGTGATGGGTAAAGATGGTGGGTGTGGGTGCTGTTGGGTGGTTCATGCCGACCACTACAGTTATATTTACGAGGCTGTTAATCTGCCTTTACACTTGTTGAGGTCATACATACACAGTGTAAACATCGACGTCAGAAAAACCTTTAATCTAGTTGAGGAAGATATATTCCCGAGCGTCTTGATGTAACCGATCTCTGACTCTCTTCACCCTACCTACTTGTGTCTCCAACTCTCTGTCAGTTCTCCACGCATCTTATTTATGTTTATTATTAGTTATTTGGTTTTATCTTCATTTCATCGTGCCTTTGGTTTTTTGTCTGTTCTTTCTATTTATATCTGTGTTATTTATGGTGTCTGGATGCTTGTGTCTGGATGATGGTGTCTGGATGATGGTGTCTGGATGATGGTGTCTGGATGATGGTGTCTGGATGCTGGTGTCTGGATGATGGTGTCTGGATGCTGGTGTCTGGAGGCTGGTGTCTGGAGGCTGGTGTCTGGGCTGGTGTCTAGATGATGGTGTCTAGATGCTTGTGTCTGGAGGTTGGTGTCTGGAGGCTGGTGTCTGGATGCTGGTGTCTGGAGGCTGTTGTCTGGATGATGGTGTCGCTACAACCACACTCACCAGGAAAGGAGGAGAGAGGCGAGTGATGGTGAATGGTGGTTAGGAAAGGAAAACTTGAGACAGCAGGTGTAGGGCCGCTCACCACCCACAATTTTGGTGAACCACTGGCGCAGTAGCACACAGTCACCAATCCACACCTGCCCCCGTCCGCCCACCTGTCCGTCAATCCATCTGTCACCAAGCTGGGCATAGTGTACCCTGTGTTTGGTGACCGTCGGGGGCAGGCAGACGACATTAGCTGATGATCAGTAGTTCAACATAAGTAAATTATTTTAGTAATTTGGCCAGCAGCTGTTACCTTAGAAAAACTCCGCCGGTCGCAAACACTTGACACACACACACACACACACACACACACACACACACACACACCACACACACACACAAACACACACCACACACACACACACCTCACAGCCGCTCAGCAGGTCAGAAGCTCTATAAGTTCCGTCACTCCCTGATAAATACATTCCCACAACACGAAATATTCTAGCAATCGGACACAGAACCACTCGAACTCACAGACACCCAGGTAATTATAGACATACAGACTCATAGACTCTTACAGACTCTCACAGACACTCACAGACACTCTCAACCTCAGACTCCACCATCACACGCTTAATCAGCTTCTTCCGTAATTCCTTCATTCTTCCTCAACCAACTTTCCACAGTCAATCATACGCGTCACCTGCCCAGTGCCCTCTTACCCCAGTTACCTTACCCCCAGTGCCACTCTTACCCCAGTGCCACTCTTACCCCCAGTGCCACTCTTACCCCCAGTGCCACCCTTACCCCCAGTGCCACCCACCCCAGTGCCTCTTACCCCCAGTGCACCCTTACCCCCAGTGCTACCCTTACCCCCAGTGCCACCTTACCCCCAGTGCCTACCCCCAGTGCCACCCTTACCCCCCAGTGCTACCCCTTACCCCCAGTGCCACCTTACCCCCAGTGCTACCCTTACCCCCAGTGCCACTCTTACCCCAGTGCCACCCCTACCCCCAGTGCCACCCTTACCCCAGTGCCACCCTTACCCCCAGTGCTACTCCTTACCCCCCAGTGCCACCCTTACCCCCAGTGCCACCCTTACCCCCCAGTGCCACCCTTACCCCCAGTGCCACCCTTACCCCAGTGCTACCCCTTCCCTCAGTGCCACCTTACCCCCAGTGCCACCTTACCCCCAGTGCTCCCTACCCCCAGTGCCACCCTTACCCCCAGTGCCACTTCCCCCAGTGCCACCCTTACCCCCAGTGCCACTCTACCCCCAGTGCCTTGCCCCCCCCAGTGCCCTCTTACCCCAGTGCCACTCTTGCCCCCAGTGCCACTCTTACCCCCAGTGCCACCCTTCCCCCAGTGCCACCCTTACCCCCAGTGCCACCTTTCCCCCAGTGCCTCTTCAGTGCCACTCTTACACCCCCAGTGCCACCCTTACCCCAGTGCCACTCTTACCCCCCAGTGCCACTCTTACCCCCCCAGTGCCACCCTTACCCCCCAGTGCCACTCTCAAGCAAATGGTGAATAGTGTCGTCAGTCCATGCACCGGTTGTCACTTCATCATGGTTAGGTTAGGTCAGGTCAGGTCAAATTAGGTCAGGTCAGGTCAAATTAGGTCAGGTCAGGTCAAATTAGGTCAGGTCAGGTCAAATTAGGTCAGGTCAGGTCAGGTGAAATAAGCTAAGGTGTCTATCTAATCTTTATGGTTCATTTGCATACAGAATCTCGGGACTCAATCACAAGTACTCTTTAACCATACATTACTCGGTATGTACTCAGTGAATGTCTCTCTCCTCTATACTAGTACTCAGTGAACGTGTTGTACTCACTGAACATCTCCCTCTTAATACTAGTACTCAATGAACGTGTCCTTCTCTACACCAGTACTCAATAAACATGTACTCAGTAGATGTCATCCTCTCTGCGCCAGTACTCAGTGAACATGTTGTACTCATTAAACTTCTCCCTCTTAACACTAGTACTCAATAAGCATATCTTTCCTCTACATCAGTAATCAGTGAACGTGTTGTACTCAGTGAACGTCGCCTTCTCTACAGCAGTACTCAATAAACATGTACTCAGTGGACGTCTCCTTCTCTACATCAGTACTCGGTAAACATGTACTCAGTGGACGTCTCCTTCTCTACATCAGTACTCGGTAAACATGTACTCAGTGGACGTCTCCTTCTCTACACCAGTACTCAGTAAACATGTACTCAGTGGACGTCTCCCTCTCTACACCAGTACTCCGCCACATCAGGATACACACGAGTATTACACGAGGAATGCTGTTGACCTTGAAACTGAGTACGTGATGTAACGAGTACGAATAATCCCTCGCTGGCCTCTGGAGAATGTTGCTTTTGAGTCCGTCTGCCTCTTTGTCTATCTGTCTTCCTGTCTGTCTTCCTGTCTGTCTGTCTGTCCTCTTGTCTGTCTGTCTGTCTATCTGTCTGTCTCTATTTGTCCTTCCATCTGTCTGTCTGTCCTTCCATCTGTCTGTCTGTCTGTCAGTAAATTGTAACCATGGCAACAGGAACTAAGAGCCAAGATATTGAATTTATATTAAACTTTATATCTGTCTATATAAACCAGGTCTAGGGGCTGTTGAATGTATATCAATTAGATGTTTATTACCTTATTCAATTGACTTTACCTGTTATTATATTTTTAATTAGTTTGGGTAATTAGTGATTTTTTTTTCATCTTGTAGATTTCCTCAATACACCATGAGCACTCACCATATCCTGACAGCTGTACTTGTCCACTTTCCCAACAGATGTCGCCACACACACACACACACACACACACACACACACGAGAATCTTGACGGTCTTATTATCCCAAAAATTTATACTGAGTTCGAGGTTAGGTTAGGTTAGCGTTAAGTATGGTTGGGTTAGGTTAGGTTAGCGTTAAGTATAATTAAATATAAAATAAACTAGGGGGGCTAATTTTCAGGTAATCTCAAAGCCTTATTCAGACTCCATATTCACTAAGCACCTCCGGTTGACCTATAGGATGACAGATAAACTTTCACTTACCACTAACAAGAGTCTATTAACAGTACACACTATTAATAATAAGAGATGTCTATATATTACCACCAGTCAGCCAGCCAAGACGTATTCAGTATCGTTGTGTGTGTGTGTGTGTGACGCTTGGGTAGTGTGTCAAGGGGTGAGGGAGGGGGGGAGAGTGGCACTATTTGGCACGGTGACAACAGTGCCTTCACTACCTGACTCCTCGCACGCCTCATGAGTTCGTTTGTTTGTTTGTTTTCGCGGGTTTTTTCTCCTTAAGGTATTTCAGGAGTTTTATCAGGTGTGGTGGTGGTGGTAGTGGTGGTGATGGTAGTGGTGGTGGTGGTGGTACGGTGGTGGTAGTGGTAATGGTAGTGGTAGAGGTAATAGTGGTGGTATAGTGGTAATTTGTGTATGGTGGTAGTGGTACTTATAGTGGTGGTGGTGGTAATGGTAATATAGTGGTGGTATGATAGTGGTAATTATATGGTAGAAAATATGGTGGTATGATTAGTGGTGGTAGTATAATTATAGTGGTGGTAGGTAATAGCAATGGTAGTGGTATGATAGTGTAGAACAATGGTAGTGGTGGTGCAGTGGTAATGGTAGTGGTGGTGGTGATAGTGGTAATGGTAGTGGTGATATGGTACTGCTAGTGGTGGTGATGATAGTGGTAATGGTAGTGGTGGTGATGATAGTGGTAATGGTGGTGGTGATAGTGGTAATGCTAGTGGTGGTGGTGATAGTGGTAATGCTAGTGGTGGTGGTGATAGTGGTAATGGTAGTGGTGGTGATGATAGTGGTAATGGTAGTGGTGGTGATGATAGTGGTAATGGTAGTGGTGGTGGTGATAGTGGTGATGTTAGTGGTGGTGGTGATAGTGGTAATGGTAGTGGTGATGGTGATAGTGGTAATGGTAGTGGTGATGGTGATAGTGGTAAGAACATAAGAATATAAGAATGGAGGAAACTGCAGCGGGCCTATTGGCCCATACTGGGCAGTCCCGTTTACACCCAACCCCTGTTGCTCATATAAGCAACCAACCTATGTTTGAAGCTATCCAGCGTATTCGAGTTAATGATGATATTTGGTAACTTGTTCCACTCATCCACTACTCTGTTTCCAAACCAGTGTTTACCAATTTCGCGCCTAAATCTAAATTTGTCTAATTTAAAACCATTGTTACGAGTTCGCTCCTGGTTGGGTAGTTTGAGTACCTTTGTAATGTCCCCTTTGTTTAGCCCTGACTTCCATTTATACACCTCTATCATGTCGCCCCTCACTCTACGTCTCTCGAGGGAGTGCAAATTAAGATGCTTTAACCTGTCTCTGTACTCAAGGTTCCTAATGCCCGGGATTAGTCTTGTCATTCTCCTCAGGATTCTTTCCAAGGATTCTATATCCATTCTGTAATACGGTGACCAGAACTGCACTGCGTAATCCAGGTGTGGTCTCACAAGAGCAAGATACAGGTTTAGGATGACCTCGCTAGTCTTGTAACTAACACTCCTTTGTATGAACGCAAGTACTTTATTAGCCTTGTTACGAACAAAAACACATTGTTTACTTGGCTTAAGATTCCTACTTATCATTACTCCTAAATCTTTCTCGCAGTCGGATTTCTCAATGGCTTCGTTGTTCATCTGGTAATTGGTTTCCCTGTTTACGTCTCCTATACTGAGTACTTTACATTTGTCCACATCGAATTTCATCTGCCATTTTTCAGACCATTCGAAAAATTTGTTTAGATCTTCCTGTAGTTTTACAGAGTCCTCGTCAGATTTAATTACACGTCCTATTTTAGTGTCATCAGCAAATTTACTTATGTTGCTGTCTATGCCGATATCTATGTCGTTTATGTATATAATAAATAATAATGGTCCAAATACTGAGCCTTGGGGAACTCCACCAGTGACGTTGCTCCAATCGGATTTAGTGCCGTTAATGCTCACTCGCTGTTTCCTGGTAGTGGTGGTGGTGATAGTGGTAATGGTAGTGGTGGTGATGATAGTGGTGATGGTGGTGGTGGTGATAGTGGTAGTGGTAGCGGTGGTGGTAATGGTAGTGGTGGTGGTGATAGTGGTAATGGTGGTGGTGGTGATAGTGGTAATGGTAGCGGTGGTGGTGATGGTAGTGGTGGTGGTGATAGTGGTAATGGTAATGAATTGGTGGTGGTGATAGTGGTAATGGTAGCGGTGGTGAAAGGTGATGGTAGTGGTGGTGTTGATGGTGGTAATGGTAGTGGTGGTGGTGGTGATGAGTGGTTATGTGGTAGTGGTGGGTGGTGATAGTGGTGGTGGTGATGGTGGTGGTGATGGTGGTAATGGTGGTGGTGGTGGTGATGGTGGTAATGGTAGTGGTGGTGGTGATAGAGTGCGGTAATGGTAGTTGTGGTGATAGTGGTAATGGTGGTGGTGGTGGTGATACTGGTAATGGTGGTTGTGGTGATGGTGGTGATGGTGGTGGTAATAGTGGTAGTGGTAGTGATAGTATTAATGGTAGTTGTGGTGATAGTGGTAATGGTGGTGGTGGTGATAATGGTAATGGTAGTGGTGGTGATAGTGGTGATGGGTAATAGTGGTGGTAATAATTAATTGCTTGGTAGTGTTGGGGGTTCCTCTCTTCTTCAACACAAGGTGAGGGAATAGACATCTCATGATGGGGACTCCAAGGAAGGAATAACACACACACACACACACACACACACACACACACACACACACACACACACATGATATGTCACTGTTGGAGGGGAGATGTGTGTGGTGGAGGGAGGAGATGTGTGGTGGAGGGAGGGAAGATGTGTGGTGGAGGGAGGGAGATGTGTGGTGGAGGGAGGGAGATGTGTGGTGGAGGGAGGGAAGTGTGTGGTGGAGGGAGGGAGGCATAAAATAGTGTTGCTACCTGTGGAGTGTGAGGTGGTGGTGGCGAGGAGGAGGAGACATTGCTGACTGACTGTGTGAAAGGTGTTTGTTGACATCATGTGACATCAGGGATATGACGTAATGAACAGTGACATCATGTGACATCAGGGGTATGACTTGATGAACAGTGACATCATGTGACATTAGGGGTATGACGTGATGAACAGTGACATCATGGGTATGACTTGATGAACAGTGAAATCATGTGACATCAGGGGTATGACTTGATGAACAGTGACATCATGTGACATCAGGGGTATGACTTAGTGAGCAGGTACACGATGACACAAGATTTTCCACCAGCCACACACACCCACGTCACTCCCTGTAATATATGAGAGGAGGGTAAGAGGGAGGGAGGGAGGGAAGGAGGGTGTGTGCCAGTGAGGGAGGGACAGAAGGAGGGTGTGTGGCAGTGAGGGAGGGACAGAAGGAGGGTGTGTGGCAGTGAGGGAGGGACAGAAGGAGGGCACACTACCACCTCGTCCACACAGGTGCCGACGTGTCCCCCCTCCTCCTCCTCCACCTGCCCTCCTAAGAGCTATTGTCTGCAACTCGCTCCCACTGTAGTACCTCCCTGACGACCTGTACCTCACCTGACGCCTGTACCTCACCCCTGACGACCTGTACCTCCCTGACGACCTGTACCTCACCTGACGACCTGTACCTCCTGACGACCTGTACTCACCTGACGACCTGGCCTCACCTGACGACCTGTACCTCCCCTGACGACCTGTACCTCACCTGACGACTTCTACCTCACCTGGCGACTTCTACCTCACCTGGCTACCTGTACCTACTTACTTACCTGTATTTATCTACCTCTCTTCAGTATAAGGGGCATCATCCTCAGTATGGGGCACTAGCCTCAGTATAAGGGCACTAGCCTCATTATAAGGGGCACTAGCCTCAGTATAAGGGAACTATCCTCAGTATAAGGACACTAGCCTCAGTATAAGGGGCACTAGCCTCATTATAAGGGGCACTAGCCTCAGTATAAGGGGCACTAGCCTCAGCAGGGGGGCACGTGTGATGGTTCAGTGTGACGGGATGCCAGAGCAGGGAGATGGACCTCCCTGTGTGGGTTAAGGAAGTGAAGTCATTCTTCCTCTCATAGTGTGTGGGTGCCACTCTGGCTGGCACTCCATGGCTCTCACTCGCTATTGTCTTATGAACGCGTCTTACGGGTATGATGATGATGATGAAAATAATGATGATGATGATGATGTGTTTGTGTATGATTTAAGAGTGTGTACTGTGGTCTGGGTCAAATATGTTGAGTAGGGTGGAGTTAGTGGGAGTGGTGGGATGGAATACTGGAGGGATTTGTGAGAATGGGATGGAATGGTGTGGAGTAGTGGACGGAGGTAGGCAGGCATTGCACTCAGGATCGTGCCGTCAGCCGGCAACAATACGCTGTACTCAGTAAGAAACAATGCTCGTTAAGGATTGTATTTGTTCCTTGTTGACGTTGCATATTGCAGACTCGTTGTTGAAACGTTGAGGCGGGTGTTGCAACATTAGAGCGGGTGTTGCAGCGTTGAGAACCCCGGGTGTTGAAGCGTTGAGAACCCCGGTGTTGCAGCGTTGAGAGCCCGGGTGTTGCAGCGTTGAGAGCGGGTGTTGCAGCGTTGAGAGCCCGGGTGTTACAACGTTGAGAGCCGTGTGTTGCAGCGAGGCCCGGGTGTTGCAGCGTTGAGAGCCCCGGGTGTTGCAGCGTTGAGGCGGGTGTTGCAGCGTTGAGAGCCCGGGTGTTACAACGTTGAGAGCCCGTGTGTTGCTTCACTATGGCTGCGACGGTCCTCTAGGGGTGTAGCTCAGCTTCAGAGGCGGACACCTTTAACTGAGACAATACCCCGGGCGCCCGGAGGTCACACCCCTAGTGGCCACACCCGACAGTGGTTGCACCTGCCAGGCTGCACCTGCCAATATCCACACTTACAATGGTCACGAGCCCCAGTGGGCCCACATCCTATGCTCCCAGCTGTTGGTGGAAAAGTGTTATTATACTGTGTTATGCTGTGTTGTGTTGTGTTATGTTGTGGTGTTGTGTTGTGTGGTGTTTGTGGTGTTGTGTTGTGTGGTGTTGTGTTGTTTGTGTTGTGGTGTTGTGTTGTGTTGTGCTGTGTTGTGTTGTGGTGTTGTGTGTGTGGTGTTGTGTTGTTTGTGTTGTGCTGTGTGGTGTGCTGTGGTGTTTGTGTTGTGCTGTGTTGTGCTGTGTTGTTGTGTTGTGCTGTGTTGTGGTGTTGTGCTGTGTTGTGGTGTTGTGCTGTATTTGTGTTGTGGTGCTGTGTTGTGTTTGCTGTGTTGTGCTATGTTGTGATGCTGTGCTGTGTTGTGGTGTTTGTGCTGTGTTGTGGTGTTGTGCTGTGTTGTGTTGTGGTGCTGTGTTGTGGTGTTGTGCTGTGCCAGTATTTACTCGGTGGTGGTCATCAAGGGGCTCCGGTATGTGAGGTAGTTGGTGCCAGCGTGCCCCCTGCTGCCCGCCGCTGGTCCCACTGCCTCACTCTATGTGCCACGAAGCCACCAGTTGTAACAGCGCCTGTCAGTGCCTGTCGACTTGTGCTATACTCACTCGCCGGAATCTTTCTCGACTCAAGTTGTGAATTTGGTGTTTTGGTCGTAAGATGATTAATCCTTGTGGGAAAGGTATAGGAAGTTTTGTTTCCACTTTACCATATTGATACTGAATAGTTAATAGTACGTGGCAGGTAGCCGAGTGTTGTAGGTTATAGGTGTTGTGAAGAAGATGGGCAGGAGGAGGTTGTGGAGGGCGAGCGAGGGCAGCGTGGTGGTGGAGGTGAGGACCAGAGGCATGTGGCCCAGGTGGGATGTGAAGGAGTACTCCCTCGTTAAGTACCTGCGTGAAGTGTGTCTGGGGTCTTGAGCGTGTTGACTCCCGCATCAACATGATTCGTCGTGGTCCACCCGTGTTTCATCCTGAGAAGTGGAGCCCCAGGAGGCCCTCACCCCCTGCCCCGCCCCTCAGCTGCTGCGACCCTCCCGGGATGAGGATGTCTTTCCTCTATATTACCGCGGGAGCCCTCGTCGCCTCAGCTGCATACCCTCCCGAGATGACGACGTGAGGATGACGTGCCTATATTTATATCCAGTGATCAGCGCGTCGCGGACACGTCAGCATCGAGTGAGGGGCCGTCGCTTGACTACCCCGGAGACCCCCACGCCCCCTCACCCAGGAAGCCCTTGGGTCATCCACCACTGGTCCTCCTCTATGTAGTCGTGCTCGAGCTGTCTCAATCAGACCTCCAAGTCAGAGATGAGGTCCTCGGTGCCCCCCGCCGGGTGCTGTACCGGACCCGCAAGGCGTCCATGCCCATGCCCATCCGTATCCCCGAGGACCGTGTGGCGTACTGCCTCCTCTCTTCTCACCCGGCTCTCCTCCCTCCCTTACGACGCCGCGGGCAGGAGGCCACAGGTATATGATTCATTAAGACTGAACTTGTACAGTGTTCAACAACCACCATTTTTCAACCAGAGAAACAGACTAACCAACACTAACCTATAGTACACATAACTACCTGAAGATCGTAGGGTAGGTATGGTTAGTTCGGTTTTGGTTTTACATAGCTTAGGTTATGCTAGGTTAATTTAGGTTAATTTGAGTTCGTTAGCTTAAATCGATTTAGTTTAAATTCGGTAAGGTTAAGTTGGGTTAGGTTAGGCTAAGTTAAGGTAGGTCAAGCAGAGTATATCCAGACGACTAGAATAAGGGGAACACGAATTAACCCCCATTAGTTATCACACCTACATCCTCTTCTACTGTTGGTGTACGAGAGTTGAGGACAGGTGATAGTGTATGGCCAACCCGCACCTCCTACCAAATTTCAGTCTCTACCTTCAAAACTGTGGAAATACCTAACACACACACACACACACACACACACACACACACACACACACACACACACACACACACACACACACACACACACAGCCATAAATTGGTCCTTAAACTCAACCTCAGTTATTTGGATCACCTGAAGATTAGTCCCATCTTATATCCCCCTCCCATGAGTGAAGGGCGGGCACGTGAGGGTGATGCATGTGTCGTCAATATCATTATGTGACGGAAGGGTTCAGGTGCCATTGATTGTGTAGCGACGGAAAATGCTGCAGAATTAGCGACGGGGAATTAATAATGACATGAAACAACTGGCAGCATAATTACCATCTGCTCTTTTTTGTCATGTGTTGTACAGGTGGAGACCAGGTGAGGTGCACGTGAGGGGAGGCCCAGATTTACGAGATGTCCGTATTATCTGATATCTAAATTTACGAGATTTCCGGATTACAGGACGTCTGGAATATCGAATGTCCGGATTATGGGGACGTCCGGATTAGAGGAGGTACTGATTACGGGAGGTGTACGAGAGACTTCTATTATGGCGTATCTGGTGCCTTGACGCTCCCAACCTGTCATGGTGTGTGAGTAATGTTCAGCAAGTGTTCCTTCTGTCACAGTGGATATGGGCTGTCTTGAGATCCACACGGAGAGGCCACGTACCATAATCCTGACGTCAATGTCTCCTCTCCTCTCCTTACACGTGACAGGAGGTATGACCATTACCCTGATCTTCATCTACGTGTCACGGAACCTTGAGCTGCCACCTTTTATAGTCCTAGTGCCACAACTTGACAATAGCATCCCTTTCAGTGTGTGTGTGTGTGTGTGTGTGTGTGTGTGTGAG
The DNA here is from genome assembly GCF_018991925.1 of Homarus americanus. Classification (NCBI taxonomy): domain Eukaryota; kingdom Metazoa; phylum Arthropoda; class Malacostraca; order Decapoda; family Nephropidae; genus Homarus; species Homarus americanus. Next base: position 4,879 of record NW_024735301.1, on the reverse strand, counting down.
TGTGAGTGTGAGTGTGTGTCTGTGTGTGTGTGTCCTTATTTAGAATTTCTGTAGTGGGGAGGGAGAAGAAATGTGAAACGCCCGCCTACTATTGCTGCCTGACCTAATTTAACTTAACCTAACCTAAGCTAACCTAACCTAACCTAACCTGACTTTACATAACCTAACCTAACCCTCCTCCAGGTAGCGTTAAGGTGTTTAATCATCAGGTGAGAGGCATCTTATTCTTCGAGTACAGTTGTTCGCACCCAAGGCACCCCCAGTCCACCCAGTTGAGAGTGGGTACCTAACTTCACAGATGGGGAAGTAGAGACGGTCGAGTGCAGTACCGCCTGTACTACCTAGGCTCGGGGTCTTGGTATTTATGAGTGTTCAATGAGCATATGGGACCTATTTTCACCCTTATTTTTACCTGAGGGAGGGAGGTAAGGTGAGGGTGGGTGAGGGAGGGCGACAGGTTGGTAAGGGCGGAGGAGGAGGAGGGTGGCAAGGGTGGAGGAGTAGCTTAATGAGGGAGGAGGAGGAGGAGGTTGATGAAGGTGGAGGAGGTTGGCATGGCTGGGGGCGTGAGAACCTTGATAGTTGGCACCGGGTCTGGCACTTACCTTGGCACCTCACTCTTGCTCAAGGCATCGTTTTTAATGGCTCCCTGTGACGTCATCTTCCAGCTTGTGGCGTCACTGGGTATTGAGGACAATGAGTAACACACACACACACACACACACACACACACACACACACACACAGTTGAGTTTTGATGTTTATATCGAGTTGTTTTTAAGTTTCCGTTTCCTGTGTCATAATCACATCGTGAGAAGGGAGTACCCGTCCTTCTCTCACTACACACACACACTCTACCATCACCACACACTCTACCATCACCACACACTCTACCATCACCACACACTCTCCCATCACCACACACTCTACCATCACCACACACTCTACCACCACCACACACTCTACCAGCTACCTGATCTAAATAGCTCCATCTGGCCCATTTTATTTCTCTCAGTAAAAACAATCTTGTACTTTTCTCAAGCTATTTATTTACTTATTTTCTGTGTTGGTTGTGTATCTTTTGCTGTAGACCCCTGCCTCTCTCTCTCTCTCTCTCTCTGTCTCTCTCTCTGTCTCTCTCTCTCTCTCTCTCTCTGTCTCTCTCTCTGTCTCTCTGTCTCTCTCTCTCTGTCTCTCTCTCTCTCTCTCTCTCTCTCTCTCTCTCTCTCTCTCTCTCTCTCTCTCCTCTCTCTCTCTCTCTCTCTCTCTCTGTGTCTCTCTCTCTCTGTCTCTCTCTCTCTGTCTCTCTCTCTCTCTCTCTCTCTCTCTCTCTCTCTCTCTCTCTCTCTCTCTCTCTCTCTCTCTCTCTCTCTCTCTCTCTCTCTCTCTCTCTCTCTCTCTCTCTCTCTCTCTCTCTCCTATCCTGCGCTTGTCGCCTGGCGGAGGTAATGTTGGCGAGCGTGGTGGCGATACGCATTCCTCACTGCTGCCTCACCTTTCAGTTATCCCACTCAGCTATGCATCGAGGCTTCAAGTTGAGCTTCAATAGAAATACAAAACATTAGTATTGAGTTAAAGAGGATATTTGAAGCCTTGGGAAGCTGTAGAAGTGAATTAGACTTAAAGAAATATAGAACCTGGATATTGACATTGGGAGAATTTTCACCTGTAAGATTAGTTAACTATTGAAAGGCGTTGGTATTATTTTTTTTAACCCTAGGATGATGTACAAGGAATAATATACAAATTATAATGAAGAAAATATCCTAATTAATCCATTGTCTGGTTATTTTAACAAGGTGTCTGATTTCATTTGAGGGTCGAAGGTCACCTGTTTAAGGGTCGTAGCTCACCTGTTAATGACCTAATTAAGACCTTAACTTCATTTAAGGGTCGTAGTTCACCTGTTAATGACCTAATTAACACCTTGACTTCGTTTAAGGGTCGTAGTTCACCTGTTAATGACCTAATTAACACCATGACTTCGTTTAAGGGTCGTAGCTCACCTGTTAATGATCTAATTAACACCATGACTTCACTTAAGGGTCGTAGCTCACCTGTTATTGACCTAATTAACACCATGACTTCACTTGGGGTCGTAGCTCACCTGTTAATGACCTAATTAACACCATGGCTTCACTTAAGGGTCGTAGCTCACCTGTTAATGACCTAATTAACACCTTGACTTCGTTGGGGTCGTGGCGCTCACCTGTGTGGCCTAATTAACACCATGACTTCATAGGGTCGTAGCTCACCTGTTAATGACCTAATTAAGACCTTAACTTCATTTAAGGGTCGTAGTTCACCTGTTAATGACCTAATTAACACCTTGACTTCGTTTAAGGGTCGTAGCTCACCTGTTAATGACCTGATTAACACCATGACTTCACTTAAGGATCGTAGTTCACCTGTTAATGACCTAATTAACACCATGACTTCACTTAAGGGTCGTAGTTCACCTGTTAATGACCTAATTAACACCATGACTTCACTTAAAGGTCGTAGTTCACCTGTTAATGACCTAATTAACACCATGACTTCACTTAAGGGTCGTAGTTCACCTGTTAATGACCTAATTAACACCTTGGCTGGACTGCACCTCTAAGGGCTAATCCATGTTTATATTACAACTCTTTACTTCAGTCAAAATACACCTGGATGTTCCTCTTATTGTTAAAGGCACCACTAAGGGTTGTAACTAGTGTGGGTCGTCTCTGTCTTGGCTTTATTGTGATGATAATAGTGGTAATGATGATGGTGGTGGTGATATATAGTGATGATGATGTGCCGTCAATAATTTGAACCGTTTATAGGAATGATAAAGGTGTCACTGTCCTTCTCTCTGTCTGTCTGTCTGTCTGTTAATTGTCTTCGTCCTGTTTTCACTTTTCCTACTCGTTTGTCTTCTCTTTGTTTATCTTTGTTTGTCTTGTGTGTTTGTGCCTTATTTGTTTGTCTTCTCTGTTTGTCTTGTGTGTTTGTGCCTTTCAGTGTTTAATAGGCAGAAACAAACAGATATTTCGAGTTGGCACTGGTGGCTCTCTCAGGTGCCAGGGCCAACTTCGTATATAAGGTCAGTGACTCGTATATAAGGGTCAGTGACTCGTATATAAGGGTCAGTGACTCGTATATAAGGTTAGTGACTCGTATATAAGGGTCAGTGACTCGTATTTAAGGTCAGTGACTCGTATATAAGGTCAGTGACTCGTATATAAAGTTCAGTGACTCGTATATAAGGGTCAGTGACTCGTATATAAGGTCAGTGACTCGTATATAAGGGTCAGTGACTCGTATATAAGGTCAGTGACTCGTATATAAAGTTCAGTGACTCGTATATAAGGGTCAGTGACTCCTTATATAAGGTCAGTGACTCGTATATAAGGTCAGTGACTCCGTATATAAGGTCAGTGACTCGTATATAAGGGTCAGTGACTCGTATATAAGGGTCAGTGACTCGTATATAAGGTCAGTGACTCGTATATAAGGGTCAGTGACTCGTATTTAAGGTCAGTGACTCGTATATAAAGTTCAGTGACTCGTATATAAGGGTCAGTGATTCGTATATAAGGGGACTCGTAAATGATAATAATAATAATAATAATAATAACAACCACAATAATAATTAGCGTGGGTGACGTTGGTAGGTTCTGGCACATTGAACACTGAACACTGGAGCCCTGCCAGAGGTGCACACGATGTACATTGAATACATTTTAGGGCCAGTGGAGCCTCACGTACAGCGCCCCCTGGTATATGGGGTTGAGACAAGTGTTTACCTTCACCTGAGGTTGTAACAGGTGTCAGAAAGGTTAATTCTAGCACGTGTCAACAGTTTTCAACACTAACAGATGTCTTCAAAGGACAGTTAAACACACGGGGCTGACTGGAAGGTTTCTCTCCACCTCGTCCACAGTAACAGGTGACAGGATGAAATATGACTGTGAAGAATCTCTGTTTTGTCACAGTCTAATGAGTCACAGTCACGTCAGGGCCAGAGAGAGGAGGGGAGGGAGGGGTCAGGAGGGGGTAGGGAAGATCAGGAGGGGGTAGGGAGGCTCAGGAGGGGGAGAAGGAGGGTCAGGTGTTTGTGTGACGAAAGCAACTACAACCAGGTGTGTGAGGGGTGGGAAGCAGGGGTGTTGGCTCCACCTCTCAAGTCTTGCTCACACTCTCAGCAGAATGTACACACTGTTCCTGGAAACATCGACCCGTGATTGTTAGGGGGATGGTGGTGGGGGAGAGGAGAAGGGGATGGTGGTGGAGGGGAAGAGGGGGAGGAGAAGGGGATGGTGGTGGAGGGGAAGAGTGGGAGGAGAAGGGCATGGTGGTGGAGGAGGGAAGGGAAGGAGAAGGGGATGGTGGTGGAGGAAGGGGAGGAGAAGGGCATGGTAATGAGGAAAGAGGGTGAAGAGTGTGGTGGGGAAGAAGGAAGAGGGGTGGATAATGGGGAAGAAGAAGGAGGAGGAGAAGGGAATGGTGAGAAAGATCTAGAAATAACATACCTGAGGTGAACTATGCTCGTCTTCAACTACTTAAACTACACACCAGCAGGTAGACAAAATATCGACCTTCAAATACCCAACACCTGTGCTTGGACTAACAGGTGTTTGAGACTTTACAGGTGTTAGATCAAAGAGGATAGCAGGGGTGTGTCTCTTAATCTCAGGTGATGTGTGGTCGTGTTTGCTCTCATTACTGTCAGGTAAAATTAACATCGTGGGGATCACCTGAAGAATAAACACCCTAATGCTAACCTAATCTAACATAACTTTAGCTAATTTAACCAAACCTTACCTCAACTAATCTAACCCAAATTAACCTAACCTAACACCACAAGATATTTAATTATCAGGTGAAATAAACTAGGATGGCTAATCGT
>NW_024735300.1:0-7500 GCF_018991925.1 Homarus americanus | reverse complement strand
TTTACAAAGGGTCATAATAATTAACCCCGGTTGTCAGGATATTATGGCACCGAAAGTTACACAGTATTTCATTTACATTATTTGTTTAGTTCTATACACAAAGGGTAACTTATTCACAAATGCGTGAGAACAGGCGTGTGAGGCAGTATGTCTGGCCTCACACTTTGTTATTCCCATTTACGTGGGAGGTATTCAAGCACATTGCGTATTTGGTTCTGTACATGAGAACTGATAAAGTTACTGAGTGCAAAAAAGTGGATACAATCTTAATATGTCGGCTATCTTGCCATTAGAGATGAAGTGTTGTGCCATTTCACACACAGTGTGCTTGGACCTGTCTTAAAAGGTTCTATCTTCACACAGTCGAGGAGACGTAGTGTTCAAGTGTGTGGCTGATATGTATGTATTACATGTATACAGCAAGACCTTTACATTTAGTCTTGTTTACATCTGCTTAAGGAACATACTGCCAGAGGTACTTATATCCTAACCTTAATCTAGCGGTTACAACATCTTGTAATCTAGTGGTCTTGTTACTTGCTCCATATACATGTTTCACTTGATACATCTCATCATGGTAAACTATGGATCGACTAGTGCCTGTTTGCACTTGTCTACTTGCGTCAAATTCATCAATAAGTTCTTTCCTAATTACAGTTTTAAGGGTTCTTTTGACAGACCCAAATTGTATTCAACGGTGTCTTTGTTAGACGCGAGTTTGGCGAGGGCATCAGCTCTGTCGTGTTTTATGAGGCCCCTTTTTTTTTTAATGGGCACTCCCCTACATCCTTGTGTAAGGTGAAGCGCAGAAGCGTTTACAGCGTCCAGTTCTGGTTTCCCTTCAAAACGCATAAATCTTTTTTATGAGGCCTATGTGAGAGAGGATCCACAACAGTTTGACCCTGACACCCCGGTCAATAAGGTACGCATATTTGTGTCTGGCTTCAGAGACAAGTGCGTGACAACCTGAGTTGAGGGTGTCAAGGACAAGTAGTGAGGATAGAGAGTCAGTGATGATGAGACTGTCAGTGACAATGGTTTCAATGAATTTAATAGCTGTGAGTATGGCAACTAATTCAGTTTGCAGAGTGCATGCCCAGTTGTTAATTCTAACTCCTTTCTCAATTATATTACCGTGTAGAATACTGTCCCGGGTGAGCCCACCTCTGCCTCCTGCCCCAGCTGCCTTACGAGCGACGCAACAGAAAACTGAGACGGAAAGAACGACGTACAGTTACCATCACAACCTACTGGCCATGTGTGTGGTGTGTCGGGGCGAGGTGGTCCCTCCTCTCACTCGTACAGTGAAGTAAGTTGGGGGTGGCTAATCTTCAGGTGATCCTAGCATTAATTACTTACACAATCATTACTTACGAAACAGGAAGATTAGATTACTACAGCTATAAGCACTCATACACCGATTTTTCTCTCTCTCACCAATATTATCGAAAGTTCAGATTAGATCATTAGAGTATCAGCCAAACTGCCTGGCTCATCTACAATTACTTAAATTATTTTGCAAAAGAGATTGATCCGTCTGTATAAACACACACCCACACTAACACACTCACTCTCACTCTCCTTATTCACACGCAGAAGTCCAGGGTTCGATTCCCGACTAGTGAGGTATTGTTTGTGTATGGAAGTTCGCGTGCTACATGGACTGAGAGAGAGAGAGAGAGAGAGAGAGAGAGAGAGAGAGAGAGAGAGAGAGAGAGAGAGAGAGAGAGAGAGCAGTTATTCATTAACTTTCTATCCACAACTGTTAAGACAACAAGCAGCTAGCTACGACAGTCTCAGTGAACTTCCGATACAATCTTGAATGCCATTTTGTGTGGCAGCCTAAAGTAGTCAGTCAGATGCTTCCTTTATCACCAGTTTGTGGAAATCTTAATTACAAATCTTTGGGACATGAACTTGACCGCCACCAGGGAAAGTCCCAGTGGTCCTACCAGATGGTGGAAGAAGACCTCAAGGATAACTGGGTGGTACAGGTTTCGTGGATGTGGTGGTGGGTGGCAGGAGTCACCCCCGGCGGTGTGTGACGGCGGGGCGGGACGGTGGAGGGGGGGACGTCATGCAGTACTGGTCTCACATCCACCATTTCCGGCTTTTTCCAATTAATTATGCGTGGCCTGGGCGGCGGCTCTTCACTGCCGGGAAAATATATGGGGAGTGATTCATGTGCTAATCACTCAGGAGGCGAAGGGCGGAGCTACACATATGTGGGGCCACACACACACACACACACACACACACACACACAAACACACACACACACTTTATTTGCTAAGAAGTTTATACTGTATATATTAAAAAGAACAATTCTTAGGAATCACATGAGGATTAGTCACCCCCAGTTTATTTCATCTGATTATTAAACATCCTAACGTTAACCTAACCTATCCCCCAGGCAGCGTTAGGGTGCTTAAAGATCATGTGGGGGGACTAATCTTCACGTGATTCACTTTAAGGTTTACTCCCGCTATGTTAAGCGGGAGTAACTTGCTGTAGCCGAGAGAGAGACTCTGGCCGTCCAGACGTAAGACCTGAACAACTCGAGGAAAATGGCTCTGTTAATGTACCTTGTCTGTGACTACTTACTTACAACAGCCCACATAGACTCTCCGGCTCTCAACCTTCTCTTCCCGCCGGGATAATATACACAGTGGACCAGGACAAGTTTCATCATCGTTTCAGACATAAATACTAGAGATGTAAATATCAACAATATATAATCAGACCTCGGAAAAATCCTTTCGTTCCTCCTTCAGTAAAATCACACACAATCAGTGAGTCAACCAGGAGTGTTATCCATAGAGTTGACTTACGCAACTACATATGGAACAGAGTGGCCGGAGTAAAGACCCCGAGTATTATCCCCTGAAGACGTACACCAACACTGGCAGGAGACATTGTCACACTCCTCCACTATCTTGTTCTCGTTCTCTCCCGTAGACAAAGGAAGGCATCAAGGGACAGGTTGAGATAGGGACCGACACACACACACACACACACACACACACACACACACACACACACACACACACACACACACACACACACACACACACACACACACACACACACACACACACACACACACACACGTATACTACAGTACTATCTTATCTTCTACCCTGAACATCCAACTCACTCTCCAGGGAAGAACACGACGACAGATTTTCTGGCTGATAAAACACTGACCCAAATCACCCCTCCTCCACCCCCCCTCGGCCTGTCTTCCCTCCGTGGTACGTCGATAACACATTAGAGTGCTGCACCTCCATCACCAAGCCAGGGAGACGCGGGCGGCCAGGCGGTGGGTGGTATGAATATGAAATTACGAAAAACAAAAAAAAACAAAAACAAACAAAACATGGAAACGCAGGAAGCCAAAATAACAAGTTTAAGAAACTAAAGGAACAAGTGGGAAAACACAGAGTAAGAAGACAATGAAAGTGCTGATTATAATATCACCTATCCAATACATTTGTTTCTTCAATGAAATTTTGCTGGGAAAACATTTTATCTCCAGCATAATTTCCCCAGCTGGTAATATAGTTAATAATAATGTAGATGATAGTGTAGAGGGTGTGATGTAGTTTAGGTGGTGGAGTGGGTGTGATGTAGGGTTAGGTGGTGTAGTGGACGTAGTGTAACGCTGTAGTCCCGGAAATAGTTCATGAGCTCGGGCAACTGCCGAAAGTGTCAGCTACCTGGGAAAATGAGAGATAAGCAACAAATTGTTGAAAAGATTAGAGATAATTGAGTCAAAAAAGGAGGCAGTTTATGGTAGGTAAATAGTAAACAAGTAGTAGTAGTAATACAAGAGGCAACCATAAGACCTCATTTGCATTATAAGGTTCAGTTTTGGTCACCAATGTACATTATGGACGTTGTCTCCCTAGAAAGCATTCAGAAAAGGATGACAAAGTTAATACCGGATATTAGGAACCATGAGTATTGAGACAGATCAAGAAAACTTAATTTGTATTTTGTTAATAAACGTAGAGTGAAGAGCTGTATGATGGAAGTGTATAAGTGAAAGACGGGGTTAAATAAAGGTGATATATCTTAACTATCAAACCAGAAGAGAACATGTAACGATGGTCTTAATATTCGGAGTTAGGAAGGAATCAGGTAAACAATGGTTTGGAAATACGGTTGTGGATGAGTGGAACAAGTTACCAAACACCATCATTAACTCGAACTCGTTGGGAAGCTTTAAATACAGGTTAGCTAGATATATGAGAGACAAGGGCTGAGGGTAAACAGGGCTGTCTAGTATGGGACAATAGGTCTACTGCGTGTTTCGTCCTTCTATTGTTATTATGTTCTTATGGCGGTTATGCTGACCCTCAATAAGAGAAGAAAGAAAACCGAGGGAAAAAAAGAAACACCCAATCAGGTAAGAGTACGTGTGAGGAGAATACATACTTCATCTCCAGTAATGTGTCTACATGTTAGGGATACGAGTCCAAATGAGAGACATAAAGACAGAAAAGAGCGCCGTGTGTAGTGCAGGATTTAAGACTTCCTGCTGGGTCACAGCTGCAGCGGAGTGAGGACTTTTTGAATTGAATTGAAACAGTTTATTTAGCCAGAAAAAAAACACAGATACAGAGTGGATAATAATAACAATATTAACATGGCTGAGCCAGTTGAGAACCTGAGCTCTCTTTTAGGCGCCTGATATATATTATATACTATACAGGAGCTGGGATGTTTGCTTTAAAGAAAAACTTTGAAACTGACGAGGAAACTGGTAACTATTATAAAAATATTGTAAATGCTCTTGAGGAAAGTTGTTTTAATTTTCATAGGAACCTGACACTACTACATATATTATGCCCATCGTAACGACTGTAAGACGTACCGTTAATAAAAGATCAGACTACAAACGTCCAAACCCATGCTGTTCCAATCCCATCGTGGATGTCAACAATGGTGTGTTCACTTTTCTGCTGCAGGATAACGACGACAGTTAGGCCAAGCTAACAGAGCGGTGGTGGTGTGATGACCAGCCACTTGACTCATGCTGGACTCTCACCTCCACAACCCCAACATACCGTTTCACTTTCAATAGTCGTCTTGCCAACTACGTTAACAAAACCAGTTTCGTCACATTCGCTGTAAAAAATGAACAAGCTAATATTTACGATCCAGTATCATCTCAAAGAAGCCTCACCCAGCACCAGCACTCCAGTAATAACTGAAGTTAGCGGTCCACACAAAGTTAGTCGTGAGGCATTGTACTTGACCCTCATGACCGCACCAGTCAACGTTGGCTCCAGAGACTGAAACATCATATCAACTCACATAAAACATCAAAGAAGACCGTTGCAAGGAAGAACTACACCGCTAAGACATCCGCCTCACCATCACTACTTAACAATATCTGTAGAAATCCTTTACAATGTCAAAAATCATCCAGATAAGAAACTTGTAAATTTGGGGTTTGAGAAACCTGTCGTTAACGACGTCCCCGGCCGCGGGCCTGGGGCAGGGTGAAGCAGGGGGCACGAACATCAGGAGGTTTGGGGTAAAGGCAAAGAATAACGTCTGGTCACGGACAAGGTGACTCACGACTGTGGTGTTTACTTGAGGCAGGGTCACGACCTGTGCTGCTGCTGCCGCCGCCGCCTTAAGTTCGCCAAGTCATCCACTACCAACAATGAGGCACATGTGCACAACACTCTTAAAAGTCAGCATACACTCTCGTCTACAACATAGTTCACACATGTACAGCCACACGAAACATGTACAGTACACAATCCACTCTCCCACAAATGTACTGTACATCTTATACAATAAACAATTTATAGCTTTAATGCCTATATCAAATTTTACATAACTTTTTTACAATTATTCATTATTGATTAGGCCAAAAGTCTCCATTACCCTTGGGATATTTGGCCACCAGTTCCTTCACGTGTGTGTGTGTGTGTGTGTGTGTGTGTGTGTGTGTGTATCACCTGTAAGACTTGGCAGTACAGTACTGCAGGTATGAGGGTTGTGACGGAGTTTAGGATCAGGCATCAGTATCAGGTCTGAACACTCATTTATGATCATCTCTGTCCTCATCAGTCAAGGGACCTCTTGGGGGTAGGCAGGGTGCCCCCCCATCCTAGACCTGGCTTGCCCCTCCAAGGAAAATTGTAATTATATTCCTTTTTCATATCGACGAATTTGGATTTGGTGAGAACATCTTAATGGTATTTTTACTAAGCATAATTAAACAAAACGATAAGTATTCATCTATTTTCATCGTTCCCAATTGCCTATGATTTATAAACTGAATAATAGCAAGGAAGTAAGTCATATTGCTAGCAGCCACACGGTGTGGATCTTATTACAGCCACGAAAGCAAACCTTGTTAAAATGAGATCTGATAGTGACTATGATCAACTGTATGAGGAAGCAGAGGAGTTTGCAACCAAACTCGGCATAGTTGTTCCAGGGGCAAACACTCAACAGCATGAAGGATCAGTTCGTAGCAAAAGAGTGCAACGAATATCAAATACTTTGAAAGATATCTGTCAAACAGCATCCTTGGGAAGCGTTCAAAACATCTAGAGAATGTTCAGAGAAGCAGCTTAAAAGACCAATTAAAGTCAGAGTTGTACTTCTCATTAATTGACAGGTACACAGCTGAATATGATCGGAGGTTTAGCAATAACATTGATCTTCTGCAGTCCATCCCCTCTTTTGATGTTCAATCTCAACAATTCCTTGATGAAGAAAAGCTTGCTTTATTTTCTAAACATTACAGTGCGCACATTGATTCAGTTATGTTATCTTCACAACTGCATTCTGCGAAGGTATTCTTAGATCAGAAGAAGCCTGAGGACCTATTTGATGTGTACCAGAATCTAAATGCTTTACCGATTGCTTTTTCTGAAGTACTTAATTTATTACGAATACTATTGGCCATTCCGGTTACTACTGCGGGCAATGAAATATTTTTTCAGTGTAAAAACGCGTTACAGATTACCTGAGAACAACAACGGGTGATGACCGCCTTTCCAGCCTACTTTTAATGGCTAATGAACAGGAAATGGTTAAATCATTCGATACGGAAGAACTGGCGGATAATTTTGCTCGACTGAAACATTGCCGTTACCCTCTGATGCAAGAACAGTTAATAACCACTAGCTGTAGACTGTGTATGTCAAAGATGTCTCCTATTCTGAATATTCTGATTTGTTCACTGATGATTTCTTTATTATTTAGTTTTGTCACTATATTAGCTGATACAATTATTTGGTCAATAATCCAAGAGTTGTACTCTAGATATTGGTAAAGAAAAGTTAACTTTGCTGGTATCGTATTGTTTTAATACAATTAAAAAACAATATTGGATTTATTTATCATAGCCGTCTTACTATACTCTAATTAATGACAATTTAGTAATTAGTTATGCAGTCACCACGTCAAAGGTTTGCGAGGTCAATGCCAAATACTATGGAGTAGGATTTTGACCCCAACTCTTTGCAT
>NW_024735299.1:0-19851 GCF_018991925.1 Homarus americanus | reverse complement strand
TAGACCATCACAACACGTGACCAATATAACCTGTAGTTAACATTAACAAGTTATACCTGGTAGTGGTAGTACTGTAATATAGACCATCACAACACGTGACCAATATAACTTGTTGTTAACATTAACAAGTTATACCTGGTAGTGGTAGTACTGTAATATAGACCATCACAACACGTGAATTAAATATAACTTAGCAACATTAACAAGTTATACCTGGTAGTGGTAGTACTGTAATGTAGACCATCACAACACGTGACCAATATAACTTGTAGTTAACATTAACAAGTTATACCTGGTAGTGGTAGTACTGTAATATAGATCATCACAACACGTGACCAATATAACTTGTAGTTAACATTAACAAGTTATACTTGGTAGTGGTAGTACTGTAATATAGACCATCACAACACGTGACCAATATAACTTGTAGCTAACATTAACAAGTTATACCTGGTAGTGGTAGTACTGTAATGTAGACCATCACAACACGTGACCAATATAACCTGTAGTTAACATTAACAAGTTATACCTGGTAGTGGTAGTACTGTAATATAGACCATCACAACACGTGACCAATATAACTTGTAGTTAACATTAACAAGTTATACCTGGTAGTGGTAGTACTGTAATATAGACCATCACAACACGTGACCAATATAACCTGTAGTTAACATTAACAAGTTATACCTGGTAATGGTAGTACTGTAATATAGACCATCACAACACGTGACCAATATAACTTGTAGTTATCATTAACAAGTTATACCTGGTAGTGGTAGTACTGTAATATAGACCATCACAACACGTGACCAATATAACTTGTAGTTAACATTAACAAGTTATACCTGGTAGTGGTAGTACTGTAATATAGACCAACACAACACGTGACCAATATAACTTGTAGTTAACATTAACAAGTTATACCTGGTAGTGGTAGTACTGTAATATAGACCATCACAACACGTGACCAATATAACTTGTAGTTAACATTAACAAGCTATACCTGGTAGTGGTAGTACTGTAATATAGACCATCACAACACGTGACAATATAACTTGTTGTTAACATTAACAAGTTATACCTGGTAGTGGTAGTACTGTAATATAGACCATCACAACACGTGACAATATAACTTGTTGTTAACATTAACAAGTTATACCTGGTAGTGGTAGTCTCTCACTTTCTAACGTTTGACAATAATGTTAAAAATACTTGTATGGGCTGTAGTCGGTAATTAACATACAGAGCGTGATACACGCCGCCAGTTACATGTATATACATACACACGATATACCAACAACCTTCCCTCAAGTTAAGTTATACTGTTTATTGTACAGCACAGTACTGTATAGTACAGCACAGTGCAGGACAGTACTGAAAGGTACAGTACAGCACAGTGCAGTACAGTACTAAAAGGTACAGTACAGCACAGTGCAGGACAGTACTGAAAGGTACAGTACAGCACAGCGCGGTACAGTACTAAGAGGTATAGTACAGCACAGTACTGTATAGTACAGCACAGTGCAGGACACTACTGAAAGGTACAGTACAGCACAGCGCGGTACAGTACTAAAAGGTACAGTACAGCACAGTGCAGGACAGTACTGAAAGGTACAGTACAGCACAGTGCAGGACAGTACTGAGTATATATGGCATGTGCAAGTACAGTACTAAGAGTGTATAGTACAGCACAGTACTGTATAGTGCCAGCACAGGACACTACTGAAAGGGGGGTACAGGCACACAGTGCAGGACACTACGGAAGGTACAGTACAGCACAGTGCAGGATGTACTGAAGGTACAGTACAGCACAGTAGGACAGTACTGAAGGTACAGTACAGCACAGTGCAGACAGTACTGAAAGGTATAGCAGTACAGTGCAGGCAATAAGAGGTATAGTGTTAATAGCATTGGGGAGGCACAGCACAGTGCACACTCACGAAAGTGGTACAGTACAGCACAGTGCAGGACAGTACTGAAAGGTACAGTACAGCACAGCGCGGTACAGTACTAAAAGGTACAGTACAGCACAGTGCAGGACAGTACTGAAAGGTACAGTACAGCACAGTGCAGTACAGTACTAAGAGGTATAGTACAGCACAGTACTGTATAGTACAGCACAGTGCAGGACACTACTGAAAGGTACAGTACAGCACAGTGCAGGACACTACTGAAAGGTACAGTACAGCACAGTGCAGGACAGTACTGAAAGGTACAGTACAGCACAGTGCAGGACAGTACTGAAAGGTACAGTACAGCACAGTGCAGTACAGTACTAAGAGGTATAGTACAGCACAGTACTGTATAGTACAGCACAGCGCAGTACAGTACTAAAAGGTACAGTATTGCATAGTACAGCATAGTGCAGTGCAGTGCAGTACTGTTTAGTACAGCACAGCGGAATACAGTACTAAAAGGTACAGTATTGCATAGTACAGCATAGTGCAGTGCAGTGCAGTACTGTTTAGTACAGCACAGTGCAGTGCAGTGCAGTACTGTTTAGTACAGCACAGCGCAGTACAGTACTATATATTACGGTACAGTACAGTATCCGCTATTACTTTTTAACTTGTTCTCAAAAGCTGAAGATAATGAGGCAAATTAAACAGTGTAACATAATTATTACTATTATTATTATTATTATTATTATTATTATTTATGATGGTCATTTATCATCCACGAAATTGTTTGAAATGTTTACCTTTTGTTAAGTTTTCTTATTATGAGTATTGTTGTTAACATGTTTACACTTATCAGGTGTTACGACTGGTCCTACGAGATCGGCTAAAACAGAATTAATGATGTATGTTACTTTTACTAATTCATATCAAGATGTAACTAAGGTGAAAACATAAACAATTATTATTACTGGTAACATGAACGTTAAACATTTCATATTATATTCTAAGTCGTAGGAGATAACTATTATATGTGATAATAAACACTTTATTAACCCACAAAACTTGTTCAGTTGTTACAGAAAAGTGAACAAGTTGTTTGAGGATGAAGTACATGTTGACGCTACTGGTGGTGACCGTCACGGTTGTGGGAGCAATAGACAACAAAACTGCTCCGGTAGATCCAGTGATCCTTCCGTGTGGCCCCCACACCATGAAACTCGGCGATGTGGTCTTGGTGCAGTCACCAGGTTACCCCGCCCGCCTGACCAACAAGAGCAGGTAAGATCATCCCCAGTTCACCTTCACAGGTACACCATAACACTACAGGTACACCATAACAATACAGGTAGTCTCAGGTCAATATGTTTGTGCTGTTGCTTCAGTTAAATACATGTTCACGTCTGCAGTCATATTAACGTAAGTTACTGTAACTTTTAAACGAGGATCCTCAAGGTGTTTAATGTTTCTCTTAAATTAAAGGTGTTCCAATATGTCTAAGACCAGGGTTGCCATACGTCCGTATTTTCCCGGACATGTCCTCCATTTAGGTCTCGAAATCTTCATCCAGAAGGAATTTTTAAAATTCTTCAAAAGTCCGGAATTTCAGCTTCCATCATTTTCTCCACGGAAATTAACATGAAACTGTAATGACGAGAGAGAGAGAGAGAGACTGTGAGAGAGGGGAGGTGGAAACAGTAGAGATCTTGTTCAGTTCTCGTCAGCTGATAAGTCACGTGTACGCCTGTACGGTGGTGTCAACTTAGCTGCTAGCAGTTTTTGGGGTAAACTGTAGTGCCATGTACTGCTTTTCCTTGTTCTTCAGCCACGCGCATTATTATATTATTTTATATTTAGTTGCTATTACAGCCATAAATGAAATGTTGAAAGTATACCATTTTTTTCTTATGGCTTATTTTACACGGTAGCGTTTGTTTTTCTTGTCCTGCTTTTAAGGCATTTTAGCAATTTCCAACCACAATCTAGCCACTTTCCTTATATTATTTACGTGTGTCGACAACTATGACGGTGACCGGTGGTTGGCCAGTCTTTAACCTGCAGTGACAGTGTTTGATCTTAGTCTTTGTTGTGGGTTTGTCGCTTGGTGCCACAGCTAGTGCTTACGATTTGTTGTACTTTTCCAGAGCATAAAACGGTCACGGCTGCATCAAGGTTACATAGCGCCAAAGTGTGTGCCATGCGGGGGGGGGGGCGGCTGATGTCTACGGGAACGTCCTCTTTTTTTAATGTTCAGATATGACAACCCTATCTAAGACACAATACCAAGATGACAAACTAAATGGCGTCTAAACTGTAACCTTCCCGAGGATACAAAGACGATTACAGTTGTTAGTTCTACCTGTGTTCCTCTAACATTATTACCACCACAGGTGTTACTTCCACCAACACCTGTATTCCTCTAAGATTATTCCGTCTTCCACAATAACGTCTACAGGTGTTCACTCCTTCCCACAGTTGTCAACAGAATATCGTCTGCCAGTCACCGAGTGCCAAGCTTGGAGTCGCCTGCGAAGTATTTAACCTGGAAGACTGTGACAATGAACGACTCATCATATCCTACGACACCACTTCCTCCACGTATGTGTTACCCGGTACAACACCACCACCACCACCACCTCTACTACTGTTACTCTTACTACCTTTACTACAAACTAAAAAAAACAACTTTTACTGCTATTGTTATTATACAATGCAAATAGTATTACAATACTGGTTCTCCTTAAAATTACACTACTACTACTACAACTACTACTACTACTACTACTACTACTACTACAACAACTACTGCTTCTGTGTGTGATATTGACAGTAACATTAGTAGTTACTGGACATAAAGACAATATGTGATCCAGTCATAACAATACTTGCATTATTTTTATCTATCATTAAACCTTTACTTTTGATGTTGGTAATATTATCAAGTAATAACACTCTTACTACCTTCTGATGCTTCAATAACTATTACTTTAATTACAACCACTAACACATTATTACTCCTGTTACCTCGAATACTTTGTCTCCTCAGTCTGAGCATAAACTGATAATAATACCTCACTATAACCTCCTGCCTGTCACTATAACCAGCCAATGTTAATTACTATATGATGGCGTTATCCTCAACAGACTCTGCGGGAATGTTAAACCTAACGGCGTCTTCCCCACCAACGCGATGAAACTCGAATTCATAACCAAAGGCGTGAATGACTCCACTGGGTACAATTGTTCCATCACGTGCCTAAGATAACAAACCAATGACCAACTACAACAAGTAGTGTGAGAAGCAGCTGCCTCTCTCTTACCTGCACCACGACTACCAGGACCACTATGAGGAATTCCTTGGGATTTGTTCATCTGAAGGAGTGACATGCTAGTGTTCCAGGCTTCACTAACCCCCGGACCCGGAAACCTGACCAAACCTTCCTATGTCAGCCTGGCCTAATGTAACCTGTCCCTTAATGACCTAACCCACCTATCCCCAGCAAACCCTAAATTTATCACCTCGAACATGACCCAATGTAACCTAACCAATACAGCACTTTATAGAGACATGTCATCACTACTTGTGTAAGACTTTATCAAGACATTATATATTATCTATTAATCATTTAGAGAATATTGGCAGAATATAATAAAATATTGCACAGCAAACACTGTTTATGTATATAACCTAAACCACTGAAGAAAGCCAACCAATAATAAATACAGTCCAGTACAGTACAGTACCCTACTGTACTGTACTGTACTGTACACAAGTTTGTAATATCTCAAGTGAGGTCTCGTAGGCAGACCATAAGAGAATTATAATTTAGTGTAAAAGTAATGATTATGGTGACTCACTAAGTCACATTATCCACTGTGTTTACTCCTCTTGAGGGCTGGATCATGGGTCACACAGAATGAAGCTAGATATACCCACACCTGCCTCCATATATCCTCAACCCACACACGTAGGGAGGGTGTGTCTTGTTCTCTGTCAAGAAGACTCTTATGGTAGTGTAAACCTCAGCTTTACACACAACAGATAAGCAGCGTTACTTATACAGCGTCAACTTACATAATATCATGACCCTTTCTCTTGAGACCTCTATTAAAAATCACTCTCCCATAGTCATAATAATATCATATTTAAACGTTAAGGAGGTTAATGATGCCGCCGCCGACCTCACCTGTATGAGCGTGTGACTTACCAACACTTGTCAACAACATATTTGTTTTATAATATTCTCTTCCTTTTGTGAGATTATTAAAGACCACACAACACAAGAGTGCGTTCCCTAGTTAACCAAAGGAACACAAGTAATGGTTGAGTGCGTGTTGCTGCAGAACTCACCCGAGCACTCCCTACACCCTCACACTATCACTCCCTACACCCTACCACTCCCTACACCCTCACACTACCACTCCCTACACCCTACCACTCCCTACACCCTCACCCTACCACTCCCTACACCCTCACCCTACCAGTCCCTACACCCTACCACTCCCTACACCCTCACCCTACCACTCCCTACACCCTCACCCTACCACTTCCTGCACCCTCACCCTACCACTCCATACACCCTTACCCTAGCACTCCCTACACCCTCACCCTAGCACTCCCTACACCCTCACCCTACCACTCCTTCCACCCTCACCCTACCACTCCCTACACCCTCACCCTAGCACTCCCTACACCCTCACACTACCACTCCCTGCACCCTCACTCTACCACTCCCTACACCCTCACTCTACCACTCCCTACACCCTCACCCTTTCCACTCCCTACACCCACACCCTTTCCACTCCCTACACCCTCACCCTACCACTCCCTACACCCTACGGTGGTCAGGTCAACACTGGGTCAACGTAGGGTCAAGACCTATTTAGGCGCTGCTCCTGCTGAGCAGCTCTCACCCTTGGCCATGTCGGCCCATTCCCCAAGTCCCTCTCCCCGACCCATCCTCACCACCGGGATATCAACATAACCAAAGTGACATTTCGTTTCGGAAAGAAGTGGAACCAGTGTTGAACAGTTAAGAACAGTGTTTAAGCCAGTGAATTCAGTACTAGACAGTACCAGTGAGAGCCGTGACCCGCCAGTGAGATAAGCACCACTGGGTACTGACCGCCATCTCCTGACAAGGAGGTGCTAATCAGTCCACCCTGAGAACAACAGTGGGTCGGCTTCACACTTGACTTCGATATAACACAACACCACCCAGTAGGGTGGGGATAGGTCAACAACTGCAAATATGTTGCCTGTATAACAAGTGAACTACCGTGTGTTGAGCACTGTGTCGTGTGTAGGTGTAGGTGCCCGCGAGGCAAGGCCTATACCCTTGTGGTCACGCTCGGCCATGTGGTGAGGGTTTGCTTACACAAACCCCCGTCCTCATAGTGTGCCAAGCTGGTTAGTTCTTTTGAAACTAAAATTGACTTTGATACTGTATCTAACCAGAAAAACAGACATGCTATTAAGAACAAGTGTAGTGTAATAAAAGTGTTTATAAACTGAGAATACTCCTGTTACCTTAGTCCCCCCGACACCACACTCCGTCCGCGGGAGGCCCGCTCATGGCCTCCCCTCACACCGCTAATACGCTGTACAGTAGATGCCAATCTCCTTTGTCCTCAAAGAGGGTTACGCCTCCCAACCACCGCTGACTTCCTAGGAGTGCCAAGCAGTCCTCGGCCCTCTGACGTAGGCATATAAGTCGAGCCCTGTAACTCCACCATGTCTGAGTTGACTGGAGACCCAGCTGCTCGCTTTAACTCTCCTGATGCACTGAGTGAGCCAGGCGACTGTGGTGTTGACCTTGACACCAACGGAGAAGATGGTTTTCAACTAGTTCAGTCCAGGAACAAGCGGAAGGCCGAAAAGGCAGAAAGACTTAGAGACAATCAACTACAACCACAACCCCCCATGAGAGTAAGATTATACTTCCCTGAAGGTACATCACCTGAACGATGCGGAAGACAAATATCCTGAGGCTGAGTTTCAGTTCAGAGTCGGTACACAAGATCATGTTCTGATTAGAAACGATCCAGCAGTCATACAGGATCTCCTCACCAATAGCATAAGGGGAATAACCATGGAACAATCATCCCAACCACCGAGCAAGAAAACCATAATAATCATAGGGCTCGACCAGTACCAGACCCCTACACTACTAGAAGCCCATCCCTACATCAGAAGGACGAAGCGACTCAGGGGCAAGAATGCGGTCATTGCAGACTGGGTTGGCTCGGAAGACCCACCCAAGACCATTCGAGTCCGTGGTGCCTATCGGACTCTGAAGGTAACACTCTATCAGCCCCCTAACCGGAGGTGTTACAACTGTCAGCACTGGGGCCATGTGGCCCGGTTATGCCCCTCGACTAAGCCGTGGTGTGGTCTCTGCTCAAGGCAACATGCAACACAGGTTTGCAGAGATACAGTTGCTCAAGGGGGTGTCATCCAACAGAAGTGTATTAACTGCAAAACAGTTGGAGTTCCTGTATGGCACCCTAACTGTTCTAGAGCTCCTACACCCTTTCAGCGCCCAGACCCGCCACCCAGGCAGGTCTCAAGAAACACTAATGCTGCTAGGGTACTCCTACGGCCAACCCCTGGCCTGCCCTCCCCACCAAAGCTCCAGGATCATCACCAGCAGTCATCGAAAGATCAGCATGGGGCAACACAGATGTACCGACACAACAGGTAGCTGCCAACACACTCCCTGCACATCGTGAAGAGATCAGTGATTTGAAAAATGAAATTAAAGAACTCAAAGCTCAGTTTACAACTCTAACTGAAATGTTTGGGAGCCTCTGTGATACACTAAAGGAAAAAAACACCACCAACACAGTGCAGCAACTTCGAAAAAATTACAGTCAAACTGAAGACATTCAGATGTCAGTACCAGATGTGGAAACTCAAGACCCACCAGGAACTAGTGTCCACGCAGAGGAAAATAGTGATACTGGTAACAGTTCTACTGATGCCTCTGTGGACATGGTCAGTGAAGATGAACAAGCACAAACAGAAAATGGTGGTGATGTCGAGTGTAACCAAAGTGTGTTGTTGTCTGCCAATGAAATACAACAATTGTTGAGCCGTACATGCTCCAGAAATGTTTCAAAAAGGTTAACTGGCCTACTGCCTGCCGAAGGGACAGGCAGCGCAGAAAAGAACAGCATCATACAGTGCCTTTTGCTTCTTTCCAAATACATTTCATAATGGTCAGTGTTAATACCAACCAAAAAGATATAGAGCGGTGAAGGTGATGAGTTGGAACATCTCATCCCTTAGAAAACGATACCCTGACCTACACCACAAAGTTGTGACTGAGGACATCGATATTGTGTGTCTGCAGGAGTGTTTCACACCTAATGGTAAGCCCCCACTCAGTCTGCCCAATTATGTGTATTATGATCCTAGTTCTACTCACACATGTTTGATGTATGTTAAGAAGTCACTCCCGCATGTACCTCTTGTATCCAAAAAGACTACCAACCTTCAGTACCATGGGATCACTATCCACCTGGGCAACTCCACACTCAACGTGCTAAACGCCTATGCTCCCTCAGATCAGCTTCAATACACAGATCTCCCAGAGTTTTTACACACTGAGCCCACTGTCCTAATGGGTGACCTGAATACTAGACACAAGAAATTAGGTGACTCCACCACTAACACCAATGGTAGGAGACTTATCTCACTTCTCAGCGCATATGAAGATGTTCAAATTATAGGTAATAATGAACCAACACACATCTATGGCGGGGTCTAGACAAATGTATTGGCTTTAATCTATCATACACAACTCATAGCTCTGATGTTGTCACTGATCTTATGTCTGACCACAGCCCAATCCAAGCTAGTATACATGTAGCCAATGACACCCCCACTGGTGGTAAACTCAACAGACGTAGAATCACAGTCAAGCAAGAACATGAAAGCCAGTTCATAGACTTCATCCATGACTGGTACAAGGACTACAAGCCTGACAACTACCAAAGTTTCCATGACGATCTGATAGATAGGACTTATACATACTTCACCAACAATGCCTCCACCAAAAAAAGGAGAAAACGTGGTCAGCATAATGGGAACAGGCAACAGCAGTGCTATAATGACCCTGAGCTGAAAAAACTCAGGGTTAGGGTCAGGAGGGTGGGTAAGGGTTACAAACAAATTAGAACACCTCAAATGTTACAATTGTATCAAGCTTCCCTTGCTGCTGTCAGGGAACGTGTAAACGAACTCAGACAAAATGCATGGGAGACATATGTCAACAGCCTGAACCAACACACATCCCTCAGCAAAGCCTGGAAAGACATAAACATAATCAGAGGTAAAAACAGTAGACACGTCTCCCATCCAAACCCTCTGCAAAAGTCGAATGAGCTAATAACAAAGTGGGCTCATGTGTCGAGCTATGACATGTTACCAGCTGGGACTCGGGGACTCCTTGATGCGAAGTCTGTAGAGAGAAGTAATCTTATTAGCTTTATGCTGGGCAAACAGCACGATGAGTGTGATGTTCCATATACTGAGTGGGAGCTTGACGCCGCCCTCGCCAGGGGTAGGTCTACTTCCCCTGGAGAGAACGGAGTCACCTACAACATCATTAGACTACCTCGCCAGGGGTAGGTCTACTTCCCCTGGAGAGGACGGAGTCACCTACAACATCATTAGACTACTAAGGCGCGTGCCAGGCAATCCATTGTTGGTATTGTACAATATGAGTCATGCCGAGGGCCAACTACCCACATCATGGACCAGCAGTATTGTTGTACCAATACCGAAACCAGGACAGCCTGATGCCTTTCGTCCCATATCACTAACCAGCTGCCTGTGTAAAACCTTTGAGAGGATGGTTCTTGGCAGACTCTTATATAGAATCAGAGAACACATGTCTCCTAACATAAATGGCTTCACCCATGGTAAAGGTGTACATAATTGCATCACCACATTCCTAACTGTGCATGGTGATGAAAGGCACAGATACACCACATTTCTTGACCTAAAAGTTGCATTTGATATTGCCAATAGGCAACTGATATTGTACGAACTAGCCAAAATGGATATAGGAGGTAGGCTGTTACACTGGATAAGTGGTTACCTAACCAACAGAAGGGCTGCTGCACTGTTTCAGGGTTACAAAAGTGAAGTTAAAGATATGCAACTTGGTACCCCTCAAGGTGGAGTACTTAGCCCCACTTTGTTCAATGTTCTTATGAATGCATTATTAAATTTAATACCAGACAACCCCAGCAATATCTCAATCAGCTATGCTGATGATATTCTTATACATACTAAAACTCATCGTGAAATGCAAACCACCCTGAACCATGTATATGCAGCCTGTGAACACCTCGGTCTTATTATCTCCACTGACAAAACTAAGGTGTTCAACAAACAAGCTGGGAACCGCAAACGCGGCCCCGCCAAGTTCAAGATAGGTAACAACACTATTGACTATGTTTCTTCTTTTAAATATCTTGGTGTTTCCGTCCCTTGCACCCTACCTGCCATACAACAGCTAACCCGCCAATGTACTGACAGACTGAGACCTCTTAGAAGTGTAGCGGGGTACAGCCCGCACTATGGTGCTAATATTAGAATTGTTAAAACAATGTACCTTGGCTATATAAGATCTCTGATAGATTACCACGCACCAGCCCTGGTCATTCGTGACGGGAAAGGCGTTGACAAGCTCGAGAAAATGCAAAATAAAGCCCTCAGAATTATCCTAGGATGTCCCATGAGCACTAAAGTACTTAATATGAGGAAAGAACTAGGTATACCCAGTGTCAAAGATAGAATAATTGAAGTCAACCTCATGATAGCCCTGAGGTTTCTGCGTGGTGATCCTGATAACATTGTTTCCTTAAAATTGCTAGAATGTATGAACCATGGGACTACTGAGTCTAAATGGATCCAAACTACAGCTACACATATGAAGATATTTGGACTAGACCACCTGTACAAAGTTGAGACACAACAGCGCTTCCTGCCACCCTGGCGGACAGTTCCCTTCGATATCACAATACCGACGTATCCGCCTAAAAAATTAATTATACAAAGCATTTATCTCCAACACACTGCCAAAAAAAGAGAGCCCTTGAACACATACACACTCTACAGACTGATGATAATATCACACAGACCATCTACACTGATGGATCTCTAAACACCGCCTGTGGGAGGGCTGGAAGTGCTATTGTTGTGACTCAACCTGACGGTAATATAATTGAGAAAGGAGTTGGAATTAACAACTGGGCATCCACTCTACAAACTGAATTAGTTGCCATACTCACAGCTATTAAATTCATTGAAACCACTGTTACTGACAGTCTCATCATCACTGACTCTATCCTCACTACTTGCCCTTGGTACCCTCGACTCAGGTTGTCACGCTCTTGTCTCTGAAGCCAGACACAAATATGCGTGCCTTGTTGACCGGGGTGTCAGGGTCAAACTGTTGTGGATCCCCTCTCACATAGGCCTCATAAAACATGAGAGTTGATGCCCTCGCCAAACTCGCGTCTAACAAAGACACCGTTGAACACAATTTGGGTTTGTCAAAAAGAACTCTTAAAACTGTAATTAGGAAAGAACTTATTGATGAGTTTGACGCAAGTAGACAAGTGCAAACAGGCACTAGTCGATCCATAGGTTACCATGATGAGATGTATCAAGTGAAACATGTATATGGAGCAAGTAACAAGATCAATTAGATTACAAGATGTTGTAACCGCTAGATTAAGGTTAGATATAAGTACTTCTGGCGCGTTCCTCAAGCAGATGTAAACAAAATCTGGTCAGTAAAGTAAAAATATACATATACACACACTTGAACACTACGTCCTCGACTGTGTGAAGATAGAACCTTTTACGGACAGGTCCAAGCACACTGTGTGTGAAATGGCACAACACTTCATCTCTAATGGCAAGATAGCCGACATATTAAGATTGTATCCACTTTTTTGCACTCAGTAACTATATCAGTTCTCATGTACAGAACCAAATACACAATGTGCTTGAATACCTCCCACGTAAATGTGAATAACAAAGTGTGAGGCCAGACATACTGCCTCACACGCCTGTTCTCACGCATTTGTGAATAAGTTACCCTATATGTATAGAACTAAACAAAAAATGTAAATGAAATACTGTGTAACTTTCGGTGCCATAATATCCTGACAACCGGGGTTAATTATTATGACCCTTTGTAAACCCTACTCTGTAATCCTTTTGCGCTACCGCTCACAGGATGAGTGTGGGGTGCACAATAAAGTAGCCGCTGCAAGCGGCAAAATCAAAATCAATCACACACACACACACCTTTCATCACTGTGTCCAGAGAACATTAAAGAGATTGATGGCACTAAATCATTGATAACCAAAGCAGGATCTACACAGTATGTACCGATAAGCTGATAGCGTCTCTTGCCATTAAGTCGCCCGTGTGTTGATGGCCCACAAATCACATTTACAATGTTACCAGGTTGTTTAAAGATACTCACCAGGAATTATCACCAGCTGTTTATGATAACTGCATTATTTTTTATTGGCAGATCACGAAGAAGGCTGTGACGTCATAAATGCAGTAGAAACCTTTCACACATGACCGTATAACCGTAAATGCTTTCTGTGTTATGGTCACATTAATGTTTGTCTGTCTCTGTGCCGAGAGTCACCGCACACACCGACCAGGAATGTAATAACTGCATAACAATGTAACTGGTACAGCCTCCACGGGTGAAACTCATGCGTAAATGTCTGTCTTAATAAATTTCGCTACAATTTTTCAATAGTATCAAGGATGAATTATGAAACAATTTGCTTTATTGGCTTGTATATTTTGATAGATAATAAATAGATGTGTTATAACTCATATACACTATAATCTGTTCTTAGGTCACACTCACAGCTTGGACAGAGGCGGCCGGGGAGTGAGAGGGAGGTGAAGGAATAATACCAAGCTGTTTTCTTACCTCGCGTGCGCCGGAAGTCACGGAAAGCGAGACAAAGTTATCGTTTTTACTACAGCGACGACGACGATAATGTCATTTTTTTTTTTTTATGATCAGTTCAGTTACTCAACTTATCTTAGGCGACACACATCTACGGCTACACCTGTATTATTCTGCTGGTTAGTAGAACCTTTGTCACATATAATACAAATATTTAATTACTCCCTTATATTCTACCTAGAAAACCTAATATAAAGAACAGAAGATACGAGAACAAGTTTGATATCTTGAAAATGAGTAGTGCTAATGAGACAGGTGGCAGGTGTTGTCATACTTAGTGCTTGAAGTTAAAATTACTGTGTTTTTTTAGCTTATAACATAAAACAGAGTGATTCAAAAGTTCGGAACTATAGGAATTTTTCATCTTAAATTTACTATAACAATTGTTCAAATTGTGAACATCTGACAAGCACACACACACACACACACACACACATACACACACACACACACACACTCACACACATAATGACCTTGGCAGTCTCGTGTCTCAACGAAGTGCTGAAAAGTGAAAATTTCATTAGAAATGAATATGTTGAAATCGATGTTTCAGTGACTAGAAAATTTCCGCGAACTTGTGTGTGTGTGTGTGTGTGTGTGTGTGTGTGTGTGTGTGTGTGTGTGTGTGTGTGTGTGTGTGTGTGTGAGATGCACACATCTTGAACTATTATTATACTAAAACCTAAAATGAAATATTCCTACAATTCCGGACATTTGAATCACTCTGTGCAGTATATAACACTTCACTTTCTGAGGTAATTTGATTGTCTGAACCCCAAACAACTCACTAACTATGAAACAAGTTGAATCATAAAATCAATCAACTCACAGAGGGTAACATGATGTAGTTTATGACTGCTGAATGATCTTATAATACTGTATTTAGATCATCCTGGTAAAAGACTTCCTGGATGATGAAGGATGATGACGCATAAACAGCCTTCTCTCCCCTCATTAGTAGAATATAACCAATCCAGATTTATCGCTTACAATTTTGTGTCATTCATTCATGCTGTTTATTATCAATGTTTATACTCTATACTCACGCAAAAACCAAACCATACCATTTATTTATCTCATAGGAATGTTCAGTAGCAACTAAATACATCCATTAATGTTTTATGTGTTATATCATTATATATCTGTGTCTTAGAATAGGTGTCCGAAGTATTTAGAAAATTAGAACTTAAACAACAACAAGAAAACACACATACAGTGACTTCCATAAGGTGGGAGAATCATTACACGGTGCGGTACACAGGTGAAGCCTTTACCTGGACGCGAAGGTATATATACAGAAAACGGTCACACACACACGTATCACTATAATATTTCAACAACAGCCATAAATAAATTATTCATTACAATATTACTTATAAAACTCAGTCCCCCCCCCCCCCAAAAAAAGCATTACGCCAAATGAAAGTCTAATGCCATAAAGTATTAATGATACTTATATTTATATTACTTTATCACCATGGAGATGAAAATTATTAAAAATTAAAATTGAAACAGTTTATTTACCCAGAAAATACTGATATACAGCAAACATCAACAACAGTATCAACCTCTGGGCCAAGTGAGACCAGACCATGACTACATATGGTGGCACCTGATCAACGCTGTACACTTCCCCCATGGATATAAATTTGAACATTTAGTCTCACCTGGATAACAATATGCTATAAGGTGTTACTAAATAGATCATACTGTATTAGACTGTTAGCAAAGAATAAGATAGTGTGAGAAAGAGCATTTTTTATACATAATATACATGCAGAACTAATCTGATTATTTCTGTATAAGACAGTGACGGAAGTTCATTAATAACTCATCACCTGAGGATCAAACACCTGATTAATTAGTATTGGTGGAGAAAATTTAAATGATGTTTGAATATTTTTACAATAATTCCAGTGTACATTGAGACTTAATCTTAAAGGAAGAACCTCAAACAGAGTTCACGAGATAATCAGATGAAAATTTTAGGCTTTAGAAAATACTTAATTGTGGAATCATATAAGAGAAGTGAATGAATATTTTCCTCTATAATTGTAGTATCAATTGATTTTATTCAAGGTGTCGGGTCACCCCCTTTTGATGTTCCAGGACAGCTGTAGTGTGAAGCTGTGCGTGTGTGTGTGTTCAATGTTATGAAGACATCCACTACAGGAAAATGTAACACACACACACATAAACACACACACACACACACACACACACACACACACACACACACACACACACACACACACACACGTGGTGATTCAGGTGTAGTTCAGAACATAATATTACAATCAGCTAACACTTTCTTTCATAATTTTTTTTCAGTTTTGCCATTTTATATATATATTTTTTATCAAACCTACTGACATGTGTATATGTGAGTGTGTTTGTTCACGAAACTTCCCTCTCTTCCGATTTTCTCAGTCATTCCTCTCACTTTTCCCCTCGTCTTTCTCCCACTCACCTCTCCCCTCCCTTTTCCCCCCGATTACCCAACTACCCACATAACTTCCTGACTCTCCCCCAACCCCCTTCCCCCCTCTCAACCCCACCTTTCCTTCAACTCTCTTCCCTCTCTCTCCTCTCCTTCCAAACTCTCTCTCACATCTCCCTCTTCTTACTTAATCACTTCTTCTGCTGCTCGCCGTTCCTCTCCTCCATTCCCCACGTCGTGAATATTACTTACCCCTCCCCTTCCTCCCCTCCACCTCCCAAAATCTCCTCATCTCTTTCCCTCGCATCCTCATTTCTTCCTTGTTCCACTCCCTTACCTCTCCCTTCTACCGCACACCCTTCTAATCTCTCCCTCTCCATCCTCCCCTTCCTTTTCTTTTCCCTCCTCCCTCTTCTTCTATCGCCATTCCAAACTTCTCTCTCCCTATTTCCCCATGTTTCTATTCATTGATCCAGTCCCTCCTCCATTCCATCATTTTCCCCTTCCTCTATCTTACTTCAATTTCCCCAGGCCCCTCCTTCTCCTTCTCCCTCCCTCCCTCCATCTCTAACCATGAAATCCGCAATCCAGTTTTGGGTCAAAACAACTATATCAGTTGCCATTCGATTACGTCTTATCTCACTTTTTTATAATTTCGTATCCAAAATCTCTCTCTGTGGCTGTACTGTTTTGGGTTAACAATATGGCTGGGTCTCCGAGTCTGATGACAACCCCATTATGCATCACCACGAGTAATCTGTTTTCACCCTCTTCCAATTGTAGCGTGAGTAGGATTTAATGTAGGATACGAACACACATCACACACACACACACACACACACACACACACACACACACACACACACACACACACACACACACCTATACATTTACAGGAATTCTATATATTCCCTATCTATTTTGAGAACACTTCACTAACTCGGTACAACAGAGTAAGTAATTTGTGTGATGGAAAATAATTTTAAAAGACAGGATATGTTAATGAATAAATCAATGACGAAAATTTAATGGACCATTTTCTCTCCATCGATGAGGTGACTTTCCATACATGAGGAAAGTTTACTGGAAACAACTGGTGCAGCTGGAGTATTGAAAAATCAATATATAGAGCCCCAGCCTCACTCACACGACATTCTCAAAAATGTTATTCTCTCAAAAGCAAAAAGTGGAACAGTCTCCTGATTGAACACCTTTTACACTTAATTGCTGCTTCAGGTGTTATAAATTCTAAAGTGTAAAAAACAAGAGGACAATAAAACAGAAACGAGAACTCTGTTAACTAACGATAAACTACAAAGACGAAAGGTGTGGGTCTAATCTGCGTACACATTGCATTTAATTATTATTTAGAGTAAACTTATCGGGAACAATAATACTGAAACTTGAATTCCCAGACCATTTTTTGTCATTATATAATTACAATGTACTGGCAGCACCCTGGTTTACCAAAGCCATGCCGGGGCTACACTGTTACTGTAAACTATTATATTACTGTGCATGATAATGATCTCCCAGGTATACACACCCTTAAAGACTTTCCTGGATGCTTCACAGTTCCCACCTCCCTACACCTGCCCTCTCACACACAAAGGTAAATAGTATCCCCCATTCCGGCTCTACATAGTTTTATACTCGTACTTATATACATACATCTACACGACACCTGAAAGCGCTCTCTATGTTATACCCACACACTATCTCAGGTTGGGATATGTTATACATCAATTTATTCTTATACTTAACAGACCATCATGCACAATAACCACCACCACAAGCACGAACACTACCACCGCCATCACCAAAAGAACACTGATAAGCATATGAGCACTACACACACACACACACACACACACACACACACACACACACACACACACACACACACACACACACACATCTATAGCTTTTGGTCCCGAATACTGCAGAATTTGGAGCACTAAAAACAAAAGTCTAACACAAAGCTTGCGGCATTTCAGTTACATTCTTCGTACCAGGAGAAATTAAACACGGTTCCTGCTGTTTTGTAGGATTAGACCACACACACACACACACACACACATTGCTGGCTGGTCAATATCATCATCATCATTAACACACACACACACACACACACACACACACACACACACATACACACACACACACACACACACACACACACACACACACACACACACACACACACACACACACACACACATCTATCAACCGTCATTTTGATCTTTACAACCTGTTAACTTCCAACACAATCTTTTCCATTTTACGAAAACAAGACCTTTGAACCCTTCACCTCAGCATTGGATTTCATTTTCGACTAGAATCAATCAGAAATGCAATCTAAATGTCTGAAGGCCACAGCTCAGAGCGTCATGTGGGTAGACAGACTCACTCTCCACGCTGATACACTGACCACGGTAGTCACACATCAGAGCTAGTATTAAAGCCTAGGTTCACCGCCATGTCCCTCACCTCGGATCGATTTACACTCTTGTATAAAAAAAAGGCTCTATGTATAGTATATTTAATATTAATTAAGGAAAATAATGTGAACAATTGTGGCTGTAGAGACTTATTATGAATCTATAAGCATTTGAGGACGATGTTTAAACCTTTGAGAACAATAGTTAATCATATTTAAGGGACTGAACTATTATTATTAGAGGGACAAACGAACATCCTTAATTTTTTTTTCAGTCTCAAGGAGTTAATATATACCTTTTATTAAACATTCGTCCACAAAAAGTTGAAACATAGTCTTTAAAGGTTTAAATCAACATCGTCATAAGTCTTAACCATTTTCCCAGAGTTAAATCACCATCCTCCTAAGCCATCGCCGTAAACAGTAAAAAACCTTCGTCTACATTAGCTGAAGATCTTAACTCAAAGGGTTACAAACCCGTCCTTTTAAAGCATGTTATTCAAAGGGTTAAGTTATCATTCGTAAAAGGTTAAATTAATATTCTGTTAAACTCTCGTCCCTAAAGAACAGATAAAGATGACACCAACAACAACACTCAGGGCGTAAACAACTCTCTTTATTGACAACGTTATATTCAATCAAACTGCCATTTTTCATACAATACACGTACAGTATATGAACATTTAGTTAATAATTACCATACATGACATTTTATGTGTAATGTCTCTGTTTTTAATTACACCAATTTTATAATATACTGTCATTTATTTAACGTTGTTTTCGGATTACTTCTCAACAATCATAGTGAAATCAGGACAGACCGCAGACTGTGATACCCGGGGCAACACTTCCACTCATTAACGATAGAGCGAGGATGGTGTTGTAGGTGATGGTGGTGGTGTAGGTGGTGTTGTAGAAGGTGATGGTGGTGGTGTAGGTGGTGTTGTAGGTGATGGTGGTGGTGTAGGTGGTGTTGTAGAAGGTGATGGTGGTGGTGTACAGTAGGTGGTGTTGTAGGTGATGGTGGTGGTGTAGGTGGTGTTGTAGAA